>NC_084798.1:189699225-189999225 GCF_963169125.1 Humulus lupulus | reverse complement strand
AGAGCTCTAGTTCCTCATTGCGGAGAGAGCCTATCCCTCGAAGCCTCACGCCAAAGGAATCAACAAAAGGGGTATGACGATACGAGCCTGATTAGGGCAATATGAACAGAGATAAGTAATGAGCTAAGTGCCATCGGGCTAACTTACGCGAGTTCGATACTTACTGACGATGGTGAAATCCAGGAGTAAGGTGGGATTAGTCCTCGTTGGGAAATCTTCCGCCCAAAAGAATTGATCTATATAAGCCCGAGCGTGGTTCTCGTTGCCGCACGGAGCTTTATAGCCTTTCCCCGGACTTGTGTGTTTCATCAGGGTATAATATCCCCCATTTTCCTCCCTTCTTCGAGCATTGCCGAAAACTGTAGATAAACAGTATTTTGGTGGGGAATGGAGTGGGGTAGTTTTGGATCTTGTATAGGATGTAGAGTCCAGCCAGTACCCGATAACCATTCGGATACAGCTGCAATGGGGCTATGCTGACGAATTTGAGGAAGTCGACATAATATTGATGCAGCGGCAGGGCTGCACCCACTTGAAAATGTGAGGCGCTCCAAGGCTCGAGCCCGTGAATGCTTTCATACACCCTTTCATCCTCCCAATCCAGGCGCACTAATATCTTGCTGTCGTCTACCCCGTAGTTGGTGAGTATTTTAGTCAAGGCACCCTGATGCCGTAGCTTGCTCGGAAGGTATTCTGCTTCGAATCCTATGGCAGGATTCGGGGTATCTGATAGCATCAGACTAGCATTAACCTCTTCCTCTGAGAGGCCAGATCTGTGAGGCCTCACTGCAGCTGGCTCCGAGCTCTTCCGTACGATAAGAGTCTGGCTACTGCCAGCCACTTGTTTCCCCTTCTCGGGGCGTTGTTCTGCCTCTCGAGCCATCTGGAGGATTTCTTTGTCGAAGACGTAGAATCCTTGTTGGTGGAGCTGATGAAGCTCCTCGGACATCTGAAAACAAACACCAAGCAGTTAGCGCCTCAACTCGAAGGAAGTTGGGCCAAAACGAGAGCCCCTAAGATAACTGCTCAGGGAAGGAGAAATAAATAGACTAATGGCTCTGGGATGTCCTTAGAGCCAAGTACTGGACACCAGAGACACCTCCAGAAAAGATGAACACCGTTAGAGATGGTGAACATCACCGGAATCTAGAAATTTTCCAGATTCCGGTCGAAGACACAGATTACTGAAAAATGCCCCAGAACACTACATAATGCTTAAATGAGCCATTTAGACCCTTTATGACCACAAATAAGGCAAAAACAACCTCTAAAAGGCTCGAAAAACAACTCCTAAGCATGCATCTTAAACTCTAAAAAACGCATGAAAATAGAAAATCACAGTTTTAGAATACTTACTCGAAATGAAGCGTCGGATTGTGCTGAACTGAGTGTCAACTTTGAAGAACATTTTGCCGTCCACCCAGAAGTACGAAGCTTCGTGCCAATCGTCCAGAGTGTCAAATGGGTTGGAGAGGAGGCAATGCCGGAAAGTGGTTTGAGAGGTTGAGAGAAGTTGAGAGAGTTTGAAGGCACGAGAAAGTTGAAATGGGGTAAAGTAACGTTGTGGATTTGACTCTCAACCTCTTACACATCCAGTGCTTAGGGGCAAAGTAAGTTCACCCTAACCATCGGATTATCTAGGACATGGGTACTCGAGAACGACCACATGTTTTTGGGGGGCCAAATGTTGTCTATATTTTCACCCAAAAACACGTGGTCGTTCGAGTAGGATATATGCTTCTTTTCACAAGGCCGCACCCTGAAGATAAGTTCTAGGGAGGTTGGCTCTATAGTCGGAGATCATTCCCCTCAGATAGAGGGAGGACTTCGACATCTCCCTAGGGGCATGTCCCAAGAGCTACGAACGCCTTCCTAAGGCTATGTCCCGAGGATGCTTGGCAATCCACGGGTTGCTTCTTGCCATCAGTTATATTCCAGGTCGAGAACCTTTTCCTCGGAATCTAGAGGATAATCTGGGTGTCAGCTAATGCAGGTTAGCAACATTAGAGGAGGACCTGGCCAATCTTTATGGGTGATCCGTCAACAATGTTGTCGAGTGTACGACTCGACAATTCGCACACCCACTACACCGTCTGACATGGAGGTACTTGCAGCACGCCATGACAATACCTGGGGCATGTTCCCTATAAAGTAGGTACCTTTTTTGTAGTGGGCCCCACAAATCTCGTTTGGGTCATGGTCTCTATTCAATGCAACCCAATACATTGAAGTGGTATTAATCCCCCAATAATGGGAAGAATGTGTACTCATTACTTATGATTAGTATTAGTGACCCTAGCCTCTATAAATAGGGATGAGAGTCTCATTGTAAATGGTTCGGTTTTTTAGAGAAAAAAGACCTTGTAGTCAGAGCACAATACTGCCTGAGAATACTCCATTGAAGCTTACCCTCACAAGCTGTCAATCATTTTAATACCAGAGACTCGTGGACTAGGGTTCTTTTATAACTTGAACCACGTAAAAATTTTTGTGTTCAATTTGTTTATTTCTTTAATCTCTCTTCTTAGGGTTGATTGCGAAAAAGACAGTGAACAAGTACCTTATACCTAATTTTGGTAAAAAAAAATCAAATATAATATTTCATTTTCAGCTCCTCGATCACTTTCTCCGCTTCTTTGAACCCATCACATCACTGATGACCCAATAATTGATCTTATAAATGAATTTTTTTTTACTAAAATCGGGTCTAGTATACTATTTTAGTCTATTTTGTAAATCACGGGGTCTGAATTGTCATTTAACAAAACATAAGTGACGATCGCGTATTCAGTAAAAATACAAGGGCCAAAATTGTATTTTTCCAATATAATTTAATACTTTAATTAATATCAAATTAAATAACTTAATAGATAAAAGTAAAACATAAAATCAAATTTAAACTACTCAATTTGTTGGTCAGCTTTAATATCAAAATTTATGTTTTTGTGTTTATTAAAATTAAAGCCTTTGGATTATTTGTGTAATATGAGTATTATTGAGTACGCAAGAATATTAAAGAACCTGAATAACAGGACTATAACGAAGAACATTACAGAACCATCTCAACAATCTGAACGGAGATATTATCATATTAATCAATGTCGATCACATAAATATTTAGAATTACTAATATGTAAATCAATACAAATACAAACAATCATAATAATATTTTAACAGTAGTCCAAAATAAAATAAAATTGAACAAAATCTATTTCACAAAGAACATCACAACTCATTATCCGATTAACCCACAACTCACAACCCCAAGAGTTAAATCTAGAACAAGAAGAAGAAAAAATCAAATCTGCAACAAATTAGATCTGTAAGCTCCTCTGGCCATTCACTCTTGCCGTCACTTACACGAACACGCCTGAAAAGCTCCTCCGCATGATAACTGGACCCCACCTGTAAAGCTCCTCCAACTATCATCTCGTGACTCCCACCGCCTGAAAAGCTCCTCCAATGCGTAACCCAGCCACCGCTTGAATAGCTTTCTGATCTGACCAAGCCCGCCCTCCAATGATCCTCTCTTCCAGATTTGAATCAAATCTAAAGAAGAAGAAAAGTAGTGCAGAAGAAGAATTGGAGAAATCGCAACTCAGATTTGGTTCACTTTTTTTTTCTTTCTAAATTTTCAAGATTGGTTACGTTTTTTTAGAATAAAAAATATTGGTCACGTTCTAGGAAAAAAAATCAATGTAATTTTATTATTTTATTTTGTTAATAATTAAAAAAAATTACATATTTTAGGATTTGTTAATTTTCCTTTTTTAGGGATTTAAAATTTAATAAATTAATTCATTAAAAAGAGGACAATTTGGTTATATTTGAAAAATAAATTTGGCAAATTTAGAATGAACGTATTAAATATGTACGATTTGTAATTAGAGAATGTTGAATAATCCTTGTTCAAAACATAAACTATTAAGTATATATTTTGATAAAATACATGATACCAAATGTTCATTTACCATTTTTCAAATTTGATTGGAGATTCAAACCAAGCCTAAATTGTGTGATACCTTAAAATATAGAATAAATAACATTTTTGCCCCCCGAACTATGACTATTGTATGATCGTGCTTCCTGAATAATTCGCGATATTAAAAATTCCCCCGAACTATGCACGTTACTAAAATATGAGACTTCTGTTAGATTTCGTCATATGTGGCTAACAGATTGATGACGTATCATATTGTCTATTGATGTGGCAGTGTCATGTGTAGAATAATTATGAATTTTGCCCCCGAACTTTGATCATTACCAAATTATACCCCTTATATAAAAATATATATATGTTTTTTCTTAAAATAATAATTAAATCATTAATAAATAAAAAAATTTAATTATCAACAAATAACACTTTTTTACTTTTTCTTAAACAATATTAATTAAAACTATTTTAGAATAAACATTTAAAATAAATACTAAAACAAAAAAAAAACTTTTAATTAAAGAGGAGGACAAAATACTTAAATAAATAAATACAAATTTTAATTTAAGAGGACGACAAAGGGGAAAAAACTTTGTTTCAGGATTTAATTTTTAATTTTTATATTAACATATATATTGTAAAAGAAAAGAAAAAGTAACAAAAATATTTGCTATTAATTAGATTTTTATTTTTTGAGTATTTGAATTTTATTTAATTAATTTGAAACTTTTAGTATTGATTATTTTCTTAATCTTTTAAAATGATTTTATTTTTATTTTTAAGGATTTAATTATAAATTTTTTTAAAAAATAAATAAATTAGTCTTAATAGTCATAATTATTCTACACATGACACTGCCACATCAAGAGACAAAATGCTACATCATCAATCCGTTAGCCACCTAAGACGAAATCTAACAGAAGTCTCATATTTCAGTAACGTGCATAATTCGGGGAAAATTTTTAACATCGCAAATCATTCGAGGGACACAATTATACAGTGGTCATAGTTCTAAAATATAATTTATTTCAGCTAAAGAGAATATTTCACTTCATCTAAGTTAGAAGTCTCCTGAGCTTCCAAAAATATTGATTCTTTCGTTAATGTCAAGCTTAAGACTTATTTTTTTAGATAGGTGGTGTTAAAATTTTTTGTATTGTACTCTTTTATACTTTCATTCATTATAAATTATTTAATTATTTTATATTTTAACAATATTATAATCATGAATGAAATACATATGTTATTTATTAATTTAAAAAAATGAAAAAAATAATATAATATAAAATACATTTAGCATTTCTCTTTTCAGTTTATATACAAAATCTCACATTATCTAAAAGTTAGCAATGTACAATTAGTACATTCAAAATTATTTACTAACCATTATAATCTTTAGATGTAATTTATTATGAGATTATAACATATAAATACTTCTTGAATTTTTTATTGTGTGACAATTAAGTCTCAGATGAATAAAAAAACCTAACGATCAAAGTTTATAGTAATTAAGTTTTATTATTATTTTTTTCACAAATAATGCCTTAGTTTTTTTTTTTTTGAAAAAATAATGTCTTAATTTTTGAATGATTTTTTAAAAAAGAAATCTCATATATTATACACCTCCATTTTTTTTTGTAGCATATAGAAAATTAAAAAAAATTAAAGAAGTATAATATGTAGATAACTATTAAAATTATCCATAAAAAATTAATTAATACTATTTTTTAAACTCAAAACTTAAGTGTAAAAAAGAAACCTCATTTCTTATTTTTAAAAGATAAAATATTATTTTGGCTCCTGTATTTTTTTCGAATACGCGATCAACATTTGTGTTTTGTTAAATGACAATTCAAACTCTGTGTTTTACAAAATAGATAAAAATAGTACTCTAGACCCGATTTTGGTCAAAATATTTTAAATCATAAGAACAATTCTCGAGTCGTTAGTAATGCAATGAAATCAGAGAAGTGGAGAAAGTAGTTGAGGATCTGAGAATGAAATATTATATTTGATTTTTTTTTACTAAAATTGGGTATAAGGTAATATTTTGGTCTATTTTGTAAAACACAGGGTCTGAATTATTATTTAACAAAACAAAGAGGTTGATTGCACATTTGGGAAAAACACAGGAACAAAACTAGTATTTTCCCTTTCTAAAATCAAGTCTTGTTTATAGTCCACAAATTCCATGCATAGGAAGTATTGAAATAAAAAACTACTACAATTGCGATAAGAAAAAACAAATGAGAAAATTACATCTAACAACCTATAAATGATTTTATTTACAAATTTATCGTCAAAAATTTTAATTACAAAAATAATGTTTTTCTATTGCGCATATAAAAATAATAGGTACCTCATATAAAAATTGTCAACACTAAAATAATAATTTAATTCTCTCTTTCTCTCTCTTCTCCGTAACTTCAAAAAAAAAAAAAATTGGCCACACCATTAATTGTTTTGACTCAAGAGTTGTACCATCGCAGCCTACTCTTCAAGATGGTCATTTTGATCCGTTGGAAGCATATGTTTTCTCATTGTCACTAGAATCAAATGTAATAATTTTGTTGCTTATAAATACCAATTAGATACTGATTAGTTACCATTTTACAAAAAAACTTTATTTTAATTAATTAACTCCAAGCTTATTTTCAAAATTTGGCTAATTAGTATATATTATGTATGAAAACAAAACTTTATAGTTGCTTTTTAATTTATTTAAATAAATGTTAAATCAAATAGTCACAAAAATGTACATTATTTACTATGATTTTAAAGTGACTTGTATTTTTTTTTTCTTAGTTAATAAGATACTTCTATAATTTACATATAAAAAATATAGGTGACCAAAATGTGTATTATATATATATTAAAAAAAGTAATTATATAATATACTAAATAGAATCATCGCAACCTGTTTTTTAAAAATAGTCATTTTGATATGTGGGCAATATTTTTTTTTTTTTGTCGATAAAGAAGATGATTAGAATGAAAAATAACATTTTAGTTTCTTTTCACTAAAAAATATTTTTTAATTTTATATTTTGAACTTAGTATGTAGTATAATGAATAATAATATGGTTTAAAAGTTAAATTTTTTTTATGAAAAAATAATCAATTGGTATCTTATTAATATTGTAAGTAACCAAAATATTTTTTAAAAAAACCCAAAAAAAAAATTGAAATAAAAATACAAGAAATGAGATTTTTCCCCTTTTTTCAAATTTAGGTATGAATAAGTGTGCATTTCCATCCATATGTAGGTGATGATGTGACACCTCTTATATGTAAATAAAATTTTTGAAAGTATTTTTATAATTAATTTATATATATGAAAATTTCCCAAAACAAATTCCTGCATGAATTTATGGCATGTGGTTATCATCATCTTTTATAATATTTTAATCAATGTTGCATTTCACTATTTTAATTTTTAAAAATATTTTATTATTTTGAATACAATTAGGTAATGAATAATCATATGGTTTAAAAGTTAATTTTTTTAATGAAAAAATAATCAATTGGTATCTTATTAATATTGTAAGTAACCAAAATATTTTTTTTTTAAAACCCAAAAAAATTGAAATAAAAATACAAGAAATGAGATTTTTCCCATTTTTTCAAATTTAGGTATGAATAAGTTTGCATTTCCATCCATATGTAGGTGATGATGTGACGTCTTATATGTAAATAATTTTTTTGAAAGTATTTTTATAATTAATTTATATATATGAAAATTTCCCAAAACAAATTCCTGCTTGAATTTATGGCGTGTGGTTATCATCATCTTTTATAATATTTTAATCAATGTTGCATTTCACTATTTTAATTTTTAAAAATATTTTATTATTTTGAATACAATTAGGTAAAGCTCAATGTTGTTTATTATTACTTACACGGAAGTCTTTTCCACGATAGCTGTAAATGTTAAACTCAATAAATTGTTTGACTAAATTAAAATGACCAATTACAATGATGATCACCAAAGACAGTACACTCTAATCTAGGCCTAAATCATAAACTTATCATGAATGGGAATAATATTTTTTTTGTATACATTATATAAGAGTTTATTACAATTAAGTTTTCTCGTAGCTATCCAATTAGACAGTGGAGGGTAGCTGATATGGAATTGAACACTTTTATTATTGCTATTTTTTTAATATTTTAAAATTTGATTATGATAATAAAAACTCTTTAATTTTCATTTTTCAAATTATATGGCTATACACACCCGTGTGTTTACTATTTTGTATGTGTGATTATTTATAGGTTGCTCATAAACAGGGAACGAAGGCAGATTGTGAATTTAAGGGGTCCAAATGTAATTTTCTTTTGAGAGTGTTAAAAGTATAATTTAAGAACAAAAAAACTATTAAAAATACCATATAATTTTCTTTAAAAAAAAATGGGGGGGCCATGATGTATCTTCGTTTCCGCTCATAAACAGCTTCCTATTAACCAACGAGTTAAAGACAACTTGGTACTTGATCACTTGTATATGACCAACAATGAGTGTTCTTGAATCAATACACATATTTACTAAAGCCTAAAGGTTCATCTCTTATAGACTCTTACACTATAATTTATGTTTAAGGTAGAAAAGTTCTTAATATTCATATTTAATTTGGCACTCCTTGCCAATAATTTATGGGTGTCTTTTTATGATAATTAACAATTTTATTTTCTTGTGTTTAATTTCTCTAGTATTAATTATTTTGCTTATATCATACATACTTTATGTTATTATATTACTTATATATATATATATGAGAATTTTCTTACACGGGCTTCACTTTAAGCCCTACCGGTAGAACTCTCAGTGTTTACAACCCGTGAACAGTTTTCGGCGCGATTTTTCTTTTATGACCGTGTATATTGTAGCTATTTAAAGCATCCTGCAAATTTTTAGAAAATTCTGAATAGTTTACAGTACCGAAAACTAGGTTCAAACATGTTGTTGCACGCGTGACTAATTTTTTTTATGCGCGTGGAAAGCAACATATTTGAACCTAATTTTCGGTACTGTAAACTATTCAGAATTTTCTGAAAATTTGCAGGATTCTCTAAATAGCTACAATATACACGGTCATAAAAAAAATCGCGCCGAAAACTGTTCACGGGTTGATAACACTGAGAGCCCTACCGGTAGGACTTAAAGTGAAGCCCCTAAAGGAGAATTCCCCCCCCCCCCCCCCCCTCTCCCCCCCACACACACACATATATATATATTTATATAGGGAAATTCTCCTATAGGAGCTTCATTTTAAGCCCTACCGGTAGGGCTCTTAGTGTTCTCAACTCGTGAACAGTTTTCGGCTCAATTTTTTTTATGACTGTGTATATTGTAGCTATTTAGAGCATCCTGCAAATTTTCAGAAAATTCCAAATAGTTTACAGTACCGAAAACTAGGTTCAAACATGTTGCACGTGTGACTAATTTTTTTTATGCACGTGGAAAATAACATGTTTGAACCTAGTTTTCGATACTGTAAACTATTCAGAATTTTCTGAAAGTTTACAGGATGCTCTAAATAGCTACAATATACACGGTCATAAAAAAAAGTCGTGCCGAAAACTGTTCACGGGTCGAGAAACACTGAGAGCCCTACCGATAGGGCTTAAAGTGAAGCCCATGTAGAAGAATTGTAATATATATATATATATATATATAAGATTTATTGTTTTCTCATAGCGTTATCAAAACAATAGTTTGAGCTTGTGTACTTTTTTCATGGTGAGTTATCTCAAAAGCAATTATTTTATTATGGTCAATTTTTTAGATATATAATTGTTAAAGTAATGTTTAAATTATTTAGTAAAAAGTAATTTGTTATAAAACTAATTAAGTGGTTAGTTTTGTAGCACTTAAATATTTATGTAAAAATTTTGACAACAAAACTATTTAGGTAGGTGATTTTGTAGGGTAGTCTCTATCATTAAATTTAATCGAGACCTTATATAGTGGCTACATGGCCAAACTTAATTGGCCCAAATTCTTTTTAATTTATTAAATATTAACAAAAATCTTATTTTAAAAATTTTAATTTATAAAAATATAAGCACAAATAGGTTTTTTTTCTTTCTAAATCATAAAACTTGTAAACTCTTGCCTCATGAAATTTTTTGTTTGAATGAAATACCCCGATCTATAGTAAGTATTGGAAACATATATGTAACGCCCTACTAATCCAGGTTTGTTACACTGTGTGTTTAAAATAGTGTTCAATTCACTAAACGAGTCATTTGGACGTAACACATGTAATTAAACTAAATAAACGTTATGTATTAAATTTTTTGGCCAAAAGAGTAATCATTGTCATTAAAAGAGTTTAATATATACATGAGATCTTAGAAAAATAGTTTATTAACTAATACAAGACAAACAGTATACAAATCATCCGTCCTAAGCGGCAAAATGATCAGTAATTCTTGATCCATAAAAGAAAGCTCGATCGTGGTGATCGAGCAAACCGCATATGTACACAACACCCCCGAGGCTCTCCAACTCATGGCTGGTCTAGTTTCTCTTTGTCCTTACTTGCACCATAGATCACCCGTGAGCCAAGACCCAGCAAGAAAACCTCACAGGGTATAACAATAGTCTCAAATATTCAAAAACATTAAACATATGCTTCACAGATATCATATACATTTATTCAAATTGTATAAATTGTAAACACGTTCCACAGTTACAAAGATATTCATTTAAATCACATAATAAAGTACATGATCCAGGAAAACATCCTTGCCGAACAGCCCAACCGAGCGAGATGCTTACACAGGCATTCATCTCACGGTTCGTGCCGGGCAAGTGGGGACCACACCCTCAAATTGAACTTGTCCTCAATTACACGACCCAGGAAAACAGTCTTGTCGAGTGGCCCAACCGAGTAAGATGCGTACTCAGGCACTCAGCTCACTGCTCGTGCCAGGTGGGTGGGGACTGCACCCTCATACTGGACTCGTCTTCACGACTTGCGTTCCACACGCTTTGCCAACTAGCCCCACACTCAATGCAATGGTCGCCCGACTCCACGTTCAACACGATGGACGAATATTAGTTATACCACATATTTGCAGATAATTCGATGCTAATGAGCATACCAAACAATTAGCTCTATGTGCATGTTGGGTGTACAACCAAAGTCCCACATTGGCTAGAAATGGGAAGGATCTTGGGTATATAAGGATGGACACTATCTCCATTGGAATGAGGCCTTTTGGGAAGGTGCCCAAAAACAAATCCGTGAGGGCTTAGGCCCAAAGCGGACAATATCATACCAATGGGGAAATAGATGGTGTCCGACGGTCCTTACAAGTGGTATCAGAGCCAGGTTCCCAAAATTAGCCATGTGAATGTATCCTCGGATTGCCAAGCAAAGGAGGTGAAGCTTGCTGCTAAAGCCATCGGAGGTTCAGATCTGATTCGAAGGGATTTCGAATCTAGCTGGTGAAGGGATTCATCTAGCTTACTCAAGGGGATCTTGAGTGTTGGAATCGAGGGATTTAGGTATTCGAAGGGATTTCGAATCTAGCTGGTGAAGGGATTCATCTAGCTTACTCAAGGGGATCTTGAGTGTTGGAATCGAGGGATTCAGGTTTAGATCTGTAGTCGTCTGAGGGGAGGCAAGGTGGTCCTTTGTTTGAGGGGAGGATTGTTGGGTGTACAACCAAAGTCCCACATTGGCTAGAAATGGGAAGGATCTTGGGTATATAAGGATGGACACTATCTCCATTGGAATGAGGCCTTTTGGGAAGGTGCCCAAAAACAAATCTGTGAGGGCTTAGGCCCAAAGCGGACAATATCATACCAATGGGGAAATAGATGGTGTCCGACGGTCCTTACAGTGCATATACCCGTTTTCTTACCTCAGGTCCTGTGCAGAAGAACTAGTATGACCATGAGCACAATCCTTCCCCAAGCCTTGTAGTAAATCTAGGTATAACCATAATTGGTACCCCCGTTAAGATTCAACTCCAATAATAGATTCTGGGACTAATCCCATGCTCTCGGGACCCCCAATTCCACCAAACGGGGTGGTGGAATCGTCCTCCGAGCCCCCAAGCTCTTCCCAAGCCCCAAACAGACATATCCTGAATTGCCCATAGGGCAGGGGCGCCCAATACTAGCGCAACAGGGGTACCCAAATAGGCAGAGGCTCCTTAAAACCTCCCCTGCATAGCGCAAGGGTGCCCAAAACAAGGACAAGGGCGCCAAAATAGGCACAGACACCCCAAACTCCCCCTGCATAGCGCAGGGGTGCCAAAAACAAGGGCAGGGGAGCTACAACGTGAACCCATAATTTTGGGTTCCATTTTCTGCGAATCCTCCGACCTAAATTCGACAAAATTTGACCCAAGACCCTCAAGAGTCATCAAACCAAGTTCCTGACTCAATTCTAACAAAATCTTGATTGCAGATAGATGAACCAAGTGCCCAAGAACCCACAAACAACCTCAAAGCACTCAAAAAACCAAAAATGCCAAGAATCACACTTTGAGTTCTTGAAACTCAAGCCTTTCTCCAATTTATAATTTCAACAGTCCAAACTCAAAACCCAGACCTAATACAAGCTTCAAAATTAGTTTATAAACCAATTTCCACTATCAATCCAACCTTTAAACAACCCTAAGGGCACCAATTACAAATTTGAAAATCAAAACCCATTTATTCTTAAGAACACCAAGAACACATAAAAGAAAAGGAAAAACACTAAAGAAATCCTCACCTCAGTGATAAATTTCATGATCTTAGCCATTTGAATGCTCACTAGAAGCTCCTAACTTCAGTCAATCTCAGTTTTCCTCAATAAATTCTCTAACTCCCCTTGAAATCCAAGAGTTTCAAAACTTGCTCTTCAAAACCTTGGTTTAGCTTTAAGGAAAGCACTAGAATAATGAGAAAATGCTATAGAATGTGTAAGGCGGCTAGGTCCCAATACTCATCAGTTTAAATCTAATAATAGGTCAAAATGACCATTATACCCTTACCCTTAAATTCATTTCCAAAATATCCCAAGGGCAATATAGTCATTTTACAATAACTCCCCATTACTTCAAATTACACCACAAATCCCCAATTAAATCCCTTAAACCAAATACTCTAGAAATTAATTCCCATTAACCAATAAATCTCGGTAATTTACCAAATTACCAAAATACCCCTAAGCTCACCCCGAGCTAGGTATTTAACCTCGTTGTGACTATTCTGCTAAATTTCCTCATTCAAATATATCTACATAATAATGTTGTCTCATTCATACAGCACATATAATTACAAATATACCCTCAGTGGGTTAAAATTACAAAAATGCCTATTTTAACAGAAACGTGCCTATAAGCACATTTAATTCACTTAAACATGCTTAATCAGTTATATTATAATATAACTCATGTAATTCACATAATCACATAAATATTCAGCAAACCACACATAATTCCAATTATGCCCTCCCGACATCCTAATCAAGGCACTAAGGCTTATTAGGAATTTTGGGACGTTACAACTATCCACTCCTTATAGAAATTTTCATCCTCAAAATTTATTTGAACAATTCGAGATACTGACCCTGTATATTTTTCTCTAATTCCTAGATCGCTCACTCGACCTTACTGTTCCTCCATAATATCTTAACCAGAGAAATAGTCTTATTCCTTAAGACTTTATCTTTTCTATCCAGA
Source organism: Humulus lupulus (assembly GCF_963169125.1). Lineage (NCBI taxonomy): Eukaryota > Viridiplantae > Streptophyta > Magnoliopsida > Rosales > Cannabaceae > Humulus > Humulus lupulus. Next base: position 189,985,604 of record NC_084798.1, on the reverse strand, counting down.
ATTTGAACCGACTGTTCTTCATATGATAAATCTGTCTGTAGTTCCAGATCCCCTTCAGGATCTCAGAAGGTCTCACAACCCTAGGTCTAAACTTGCCTTTTTTCGCAAACCATTTCACTCATCTCAAGGCCGAAGTGGACAAGCTCCTCTCCAGCGGATTTATTCGAGATGCCTAGTACCCTAGATGGCTATCCAATCCTGTTCTTGTGCCAAAGCCAAACGGCACCTGGAGGACATGCATTGATATCTCAGACCTTAACAAGGCTTGTCTGAAGGACTGCTTCCCACTCCCTAAGATAGACCAGATGGTCGATGCCACATCGCGCTACAAGTTTCTGTCATTCATGGACACATACTTGGGATATAACTAGATATACATGCATGTTGCAGATCAGAAGCACACTAGCTTTTGAACCGATAAGGGTGTCTATTGTTACACCGTGATGCCTTTCAGGCTGAAAAATGTTGGCGCCACCTACCAGAGGCTGGTTAACAAGATGTTCAAGAACTAGTTGGGGCTGAACATGGAGGTTTATGTGGATGACATGTTGGTCAAGTCCAGGACTGCCCCTGGCCATGTGGGTGACTTGACTGAAGTTTTTGCTGTGCTCCGCCGGTTCAGAATGAAATTAAACCCCTAAAAGTGCACGTTTGGGGTTGCCTCTGGTAAGTTCATAGGCTTCATTGTCAGTGCTAGGGGAATTAAGGTGAACCCCAAAAAGATCAAGGACCTAATGGAGATGCCATCTCCCCGGAAACATAAAGATGTTCAGAGTTTGACAAGGAGGATCGCAACTTTAAGCCGTTTTGTCTCCAAGGCAACATCCCTTTCTTCAATGTCCTCCGAGCAAGTCAGAGGTTTGAATGGACAGAAGAGTGTGAACAAGCGTTCCAACAACTCAAGGCAAACATGGAAAATCCTCCAATTCGGTCCAAGCCGGTAGATTGAGAGCCTCTCCTGCTCTACATGGCTGTCTCGAAGGATGCCATCTGTGCTGCACTGGTAAGGGAAGAAAGACATGTTCAGTACCCCGTCTATTATGTTAGCAAAAGGCTCACCGGGGAAGAGTCTAGGTACCCGCTGATGGAGAAGCTAACTTTTTTCTTAATGGTGGCCTTTCAGAAGCTAAGACTTTATTTCCATGCACATCAGATGAAGGTCCTCACAAACCATCCTCTTAGAGAAGTCCTCCAAAAGCCTAAGTTATCGAGAAGACTCTTGAAGTGTTCGGTGGAGTTGAGTTAGTTCGACATCACCTACCGTCCGAGGACTGCCATAAAAGGTCAGGCACTTACCGATTTCATCACCGAGTTCACAATGAATCATAAGAAGGCCGAGGGTACCCCAGTGGTCGAACTAGCTTGGAAGTTGTTCGTTGATGGGTCTTCGAATGAAAAATGGTGTTAGGGATGGACTTATTCTGGTTTCCCCCGAGGGTCACAGAGTGCATAGTGCCTTCCACTTTGGGTTTAACACCTCTAACAATGAAGCGAAATACGAAGCCTTAATCGCTGGGCTTCGCATGGCCCTAGAGCTTAAGGCTGAGGACCTCGAGATCTTTAGCGATTCCTAACTCGTTGTGAACTAGGTTCTCGGAGAGTACCGGGCCTGGGGAACAAAGATGGTAACGTACCTGGCAAAGGCTCAAGAAATGCTGCATAACTTCCAAAGATTCACTATTCAACAGGTGTCGCGGGAGCAGAATTCCAATGCTGACACCATGTCTAAGCTGACCACGACTAAAGATGCTAAGTTAATCAATGTGGTCCCCAGTGATTACTTGGAGTCTCCGAGTATCTCGGCTCCAGATGAGGTGGAATCTATACAACCCTAAGATGGGTGGATGGAGCCAATAGTCAAATATCTCGTCTCCGGGGAGCTGCCCCAAGACAAGAATGCATCTCGGAAGTTGTTGTATCAAGTACTGAGGTACATAATCATGGATAATAGGCTTTACAGGTGAGGTTACTCCATGCCTTTGCTCCGGTGTATGTCCAAGCAAGAAGCCAATCTGATACTCCGAGAAGTACATGAGGGCTTTTGCGGAGATCACGCTGGAGGGTAGCCTTTCCAAAATAATTATAAGGCAAGGATAATTTTGTCCCATCGTGAATGGGGATGCGATGGATTATGTCAAGAAATGCGACAAATGCCAGCGCTTCACCAACATTCCCCGAGCGCCTCCAAATGAACTTACGTAGATGACCACCTCATGGCCTTTTGATGTCTGGGGAATTGACCCCATTGGGTCCTTGCCCACATGGATGAGAGGAGTGATATATGCCATAGTGGCCGTTGAATACTTCACGAAGTGGGTCGAGGTCGAGCCACTTGCTATGATCACCTCTAAAAAAGGCATTGGACTTTTTCATCAAGAACATCGTTTACCGGTACGGGCTCCTGAGGAAGATAGTCTCCGACAACGGATTACAGTTTGACAGCAAAGTATTCACAGACTTCTGTCAATACGGGCTCCTGAGGAAGATAGTCTCCTCCGTGCCCCATTTATAGGCAAATGGGCAAGTGGAAGCAGTTAACAAGACACTCAGGTCCACTTTGAAGAAAAGACTGGAGCAGGCAAAATGAGCTTGGCCCAAAGAGCTACCTAAGGCATTGTGGAGCTACCGCACCACTGCGAGGACCTCCACTGACCATTCTCCCTTCTTGATGGCCTACGGGAATGAGGCTATGTTCCCAGTTGAAGCAGCAATCTCCACACACCGACGAGATATGTATGACCCGACCACGAACCATGCTTTACTTCGGGAATCCCTGGACCTCGTGGAGGAACTACGTGAAGCTTCTCAGCTTCGAGTAGCATCCTACCAACAGAAGGTAGCCAGACATTTTAACTCCAAAGTGAAAGGTAGAAAATTTAGGGTCGGAGATCTGGTGTTGCGAAGAGTCTTCTTAGCCATCCGAGACCTTGGTGCAGGAGTGTTGGGACCTAAGTAGGAGGGCCCATACCAAGTCGAGAGTGTTGTGTGTCCGGGAACATACAAGTTAGCTTGACTAAATGGGGAGCTGATTCATCACGCCTAGAATGCCAAGCATCTTCGCCGGTATTACCAGTTTTAGGAGCAGCAAACATTCTTTATTTCTATAATACCTCTTGTAGCCTTTGGGCATGTTTAATTGAAACCGTGTATGAAAAACACGGTAAGAAATTTATTGTCTACATATATTTATTAGTTTCCTTTATTCTATTAATGCTATGTAAGAGCACCTGCTCGCTTGGACAAGCGATCGCAGACTAGTCTCCGATCACTTAGGGGGCATGGTGTTAGGGCAGCATTACGCCTCACAGGGAATGACCTAGGAAACTAAGCTTCTCAAGAGGAGTAAGCCTAGCATTTCCATTCCGAGGATAGAAAATCCTAGGGAACTAGTCAAGTTTAGCCTAGAAGGCAGCTTGTTCCAGGCAGAACTGAGCTTAGCACCTAGGAACTAGATAACCCAAGTAGCTCAAGAATAGAATTTTGTCACCTCCCATGGACACTAAGCTCAAGGAACTCTGACTAAGTCTCTTGATCTCGAGATGCGAACAAAAGGTCAAGTACCCCAAACTTGGCCCCGGGAAATCCGTGACATGGGGAGCTTGGCTAGTTGACGAGCGAAGCGCCCCTAGTGTCACTATAACGCAGACTTAGGAATCTAGGTTACCTCCTGAGGACAGCGCACACCCAGGGAGTAATAACCAAATCCTCATTTGCGAGATTCGGACGGATGCCCGAGCCATTTATGCTTGGGAACCTCGTTAACATCACCTCTCGAGGAGGTGTGAGATGATCTGGAAGTGTCGAGATATGCACTCGAAGAGCAGTGTTGAAACCCTCGGCTGACCTCCTGAGAAGTGCGTACTTGGGGGGCAGGCGATTTCACGTGCAAGGACCCATGAAAGCACGAATCTTTGGATTGCAGGGGCATAGGATGCCGAGTTAGGACCAATGGTAAATTTTGCGCCAAAGTTACTTCTAGGACTATGAACCTACAAGAGACTAAATGCTTGAACCACCTTTAAAGCGCTTTGAGTTCTTGTTCTCGTGACAGTCACTTTACGTTGAATTTATAGAACCAGATGTTTAAAGTGGTGTGAGTTCTTGTTCTCGTGACAGTCACATTACGTTGAATTTATAGAACTAGAAGTTGTATGAGTTCTTGTTCTCGTGACGGTCATGTTACGTTGAATTTATAGAATTAGATGTTTAAAGCGGTTTGAGTTCTTGTTCTTGTGACGGTCACGTTATGTTGAATTTATAGAACTTGATGTTTAAAGTGGTGTGAGTTCTTGTTCTCATGATGGTCACGTTACATTGAATTTATAGAACCAGATGTTTAAAATGGCTTGAGTTCTTATTCTCGTGGCAGTCATGTTACGATGAATTTATAGAACCATATGTTTAAGACAGGTTGAGTTCTTGTTCTCGTGACCATTGTGTTACGTTGAATTTATAGAACCAAGTGTCTAAGGTGGTTTAAGTGCTTATTCTCGTGGCTATTAAGTTACATTGAATTCATAGAACCAAATCAAATGAAAAGGTAAGGCAAGATGCATAGTTAAATGACAAAATAATTACAAGTGTGCTCGGGGGCTCGAGCGTTGATTGTCTATACCCCTAAAAACTATGGCACATAGGCCTATTTCGTTTAAAAAGAATAACAAAGCAAATTTACTGGGGGCCTTCGCCCGATGGCACCACTGTCACCAACTCAACCACCGGATTGTCCTCGGGAGCTCGGCCCGCCACCAATGCCTCTCTCTCTTGAGCCGCGCGGGTAGTGTCCTCCTCGAGGCATGCCTCGAGTTTAGTCCTCATGTCAGGATCCTCTATGAATGAGAGGTCCATGTCATTGTTGCTCTACCTTGCAACGAAGAGCATGTCCTTGACCATCACGTCGAGGTCTTTGGCCAGTTCCCCTTTGGCTTTTTCCAACTCACTGACACGCGCTTCAAGTTCCACTCGGCTCAACAGAAACTCCTGCAGACTCAGGCTAGTTCCTCCACCATGTTCTGTGTACGGCCTGCGACATCTTCTAGTAACTTGGAGGATTTTCCTCCAAGGCAGACAGCTTCGACCTTTCTGTGACGAGTTGGTCCTCCCCTTCTTGGACGTGGGCCCTGGTGTCCTCCACCTTTTTCTGGACTCACGAATGTTCCTCTAGGGGGACTGCAGTCTCCTAGATTTGAGCAAGCTCCACCTGGACACGAGCCGGCTCATCCCGAGCCTTCTTCAGCTCGAGGGACCGCATCAGCACCAGGTCCCCAAGTCGTTGATTTAGGGCCGCAACCTGTAAATTCAGAAGGACGAGTCAGCCAAAAAGACAAGATATTCATCAAACTTGGATAAAAATCAAGACTTACGCTAGTAGAAGCGTGGCAGCTGGTTGCCACTAGCGCCACATTGTTTTCACCATCGACATGGGCGAAGCTGCCGATGGTCATCTCGCATAAGGATGTTACCATTCCCTGCAGAAGTTCCATGCCAAGTGGTAAGGCATTATCTCCTATTCTCCTCGCAAAGAGAGGTTCAAGCTCTTTGTGACAAGGAGTAGAGACGGATTTCTTCGGCTAGTCCTCGTGCAGATATTCGGTCAATTGTCGGACACTCTTGTTTCCCTCACCAATACGAACATTGTAGTACTCGGTGAACTCCTTGTGTAGATCTAAGCCATCGTCATTATAATACTCCAGAAAGATGACCAACTGGGGATCCTTGGCTTGAGGGGGATTGGAAGGAATCTCTTTGCCTTTCCCAGAGAATCCCTCATCTCAGGGAGAGGAGATTTCGAGGTCTATGACCTCGTCAGTGACTGTTGCACTAGGGGTAAGGGTCGTTGGAGCAGCAGCTGAGGGTGCTGGAATAGTCGAAAAGGGCGTGGGCACTGCTGTTGGGGTCGTCAGGGGGTCGATCTTAGAAGGGCCCGACACCCTTTAACGTTTCGAACGCATCAAGTGTGAAAGGCCATACTGTCTGCATAAAGAAAACACGCTGGTTAGTCTCGATAAATGAAAGGAAAACCACAACAGAATAATACGTGCAGAAAAGAAAGATAAAACTCCTCGAGAGCCCCACCACGATCAGGCTCCTCGGAATAGAGGAGGTACTAGTAAATTTGCATACAAGATGACCCATCTCCTATGTTAAATTGGTTTCGTACTGTCAAAACCAAGAGGCGTGTATGGCCCATCGACCATCAAGAGGCATGAAGCCTTCAGGGTGCTTTTTTTCTCCTCGGGTTGTGGAAGAACACATCAATGAGATTCTGGTAATCTTGGTACTCTTTTGCGGACCAGTAACGCTCTGAAACTTGGCCACATTCGAGAAGGGAGGGAGAAAACAATATATGGTCAGGACTAGTTCCCTCCCCTACACGTCTAGCATAGTGAAGAATGATCGGAGATTTACCTTGAGGTGTGGAGGACAATTTGATTCTTGCCTCGAGCTCCGCCTCTATACAGTCCAAGAACTTTACTTAGCTAGTTAGATAGTAGTAGTAATAGTAATAGCTAGTAGTAGTTATAGCATGTTTATAACTGTTGATTTTGGTTCAAGTCGGGACTTAGTTGGACACTCGTAGCAACACTTGTAGATTTTATAAGTTTAATCTATAGTTTAAGAATATTAATTATAACCTAAGGTATGATTAATATGATTGATTATGAAGATGATATTTATTATACTACAAGGTTTAGATAGACCCAATAAGATAATGACATTTTTCATGTGCATGTTTAATGAGAAATTAAGTATTTTTGAGGAATAGTTTATTAAGAGTAATATTTGAAAATCCCAGAGTCTGCCAGCAGCTTTGAAATTGTTATTAGACCCAGTCAAAGCTGTTTACTCAATTCAAATTAGGCTGAAAAAGTGTAATTACGTGTATAATATTTCAGCGTATGCCAATATATCGTAGCTCTAGGGGTGATATATCGCCACACAGGGATACGAAAAACACGTAACTTCACATGACCACTTCGACGAGCCTCGGGAATATCAGCCCAGGCGATATATCGCCTAGCATGGGCGATATATTGGCTCTAGGGCATAAATTTTGAATAATTTTGAAACCGAGCTCCTTTTTAATCCTTAACCTCTTGATAAGTCCAGAATCTTTTTGACCGAGTCTTAAGCCTCTGCTGAACGAATATTCAAATGATTTTCAATTAAAAGTCATTATTTTTATTCAAGCTAAATGAAGATATTTTCATTCTTGAACTCTATAGATAGGACCTAGTACCCAGCCATTTCTTCATTCATCAAGCTGAGTTCAGAGCCTTCAAGCTGCTAGGTTTACTTTAGAGTGTTAAGCACTTGGGTTGGGGTTATAAGCTTTATCATTCTAAGCTTATTAAACACTTGGGAAGTAAGGATAATAGTGTGTATTCCGATATCGAGGTGTAGTTCGGTTATAGTGCATTCCAGGTATTCCTATTTCTAGTTCCTTTCTGTATTGTGTCATTAGTTTTTATAGTTTTTCTTTGTTCAATTCCTAACTTATTGTTTTCATTCGTGGTTAGGCATCTAAGTTCTTTGAACTTGAGGTTTCTTGTCGGTAAGTACCTTCTCGGTGGTTTAGTTCATTCCTTTTCATTTCTTTCTTTTAGAATACTCACCTTTTTCATTAATGGTTTTTAGGAGTGTTCCAAAATCCCACCCTTGTTCTCACATCCTGGTATTTGTTAAGAAAAATAGGATAGTATTATATGCTTATATGATTATGCTATAGTATGTTTTTATATGTTATGTATGTTTTGGGGCTTATAGTTGCTTAATAGTAAACCTCAACACTTTTATGTTCTTTGGGCTTATAGTTGCTTAGCCAGCAAACCTTATTGTAGTATGAGGCTTATATTTGCTTAGTTAGCAAACCCCAATAGTTACCATGTACATGGGTTAGAATTATGATATATGTTTATAGAATATGTTATATGTTTATAGCTTATGTTTATGTATATGTTTCATGCTTGTAGTAGATTTTCCTTGCTGGGCATTAGGCTCATTCCTTTGATTTATATGTTCAGGAAAATAGTATGGCGGCGGGAAGATTCTTGGCAGCTTGGGATTGTGTATTGAGGGAGAATGGATTCGGTGGACTACGCGAACGATTCGAGAACGAAGTTGTTTAAGTCTTTTAATTATGATTTCTATGTATTTCCGCACTTAATGTTGTAACCAATATATTTAAGATTTAAGTTATGTTATGTTTTATTTTCAAAACAATGGGATCCCATATCCTAACCGAATTTTATGTATTTTAACCTTGGTTTTACACTTTTTAATAAAATTATGACTATTTGGTATGTAAGTTTTCTTAAGAATAGTATCTATGTATAAGTAGTTTTAATGGTCCAAAGTCTAGAATAAGTTGGGTCATTACAGCCTCAAGCTCCTCATCTTCTTTCTTTGATGCAGTCACCTTAATGGCAAGGACACTCTCTGTGCACTCCTTGAAAAGGCGTTGTATATACTGATCTTCTTCCTTGTTTGCCATGTACTCTGTGTCTAGCCTTGCCGCATTCTGAGATTGCTTCGAAACCCAGAATTTGGTTAAGACTACCTGATTTATGCTCTATCTTGCCTCCAGAAGCGCATATTGTCAGAGGTGGGTGTCAGTGACAAAGAAGTTGAGCTCTAGCTCCTCGTTGCGGATGGACTCCATCGCCCGAAGCCTTTTGTCGAAAGAGTCAACATAAGGAGTGCGGCAAAACAGTCTTGATTAAGACGACATGGAAAAGGATGAGTCGCGAACTAAACACTATCATATTAACTCAGTGAGGAAAGAGGTACTTACCAACTGTAAAGATGTCCAAGAGTAATGTGGGGTTGGTCCTTGTCGGGAAGCCATCTGCCCAAAAGAACTGATCCATATAAGTCTTATTCCAGCTCGGGGCTTTGTAGCCTCTCCCGAGAACTATATGCTTCATCATGGTGTAGTATCCCCCTTTCTCACCCTTCTTTGCACATTGACAAAAATTGTAGATGTACAATATTTTGGCTGGGGACGGAGTAGGCCAGTTCTGACTTTTGTACAGTGCATACAGCCCTGCCAGTACCTGATATCCATTCGGGGACATTTGGAAAGGAGCTATGCCGACAAAATTAAGAAAGTCAACATAGTATTGGTACAGCGGCAGGGCTGCACCCGCTTGGAGATGAGAGGCGCTCCAGGGCCCGAGTTCGTGAATGCTCTCATGCCCCCTCTCTTCTTCCTGAGCTAGATGCACCAGTATTTTGATATCGTCCACCCCGTAGTTCTCGAGGATTCACTGCAAGGCACCTTTATGTTGAAGCTTACTCGGGATGTCTGCCGCTTCAAACCCTATGGCAGGGTAAGAGGAGTCTGAGGGTGTTGGGCCCGTATTAGCTTCTTCTTCCGAGAGACCAACTCTGAGAGGTCTCATCGCTGTTGGTTTCGAACTCTCCTATACTATGAGAGTCTGGCTACTACCAGCCACTTGTTTCTCCTTCTCGGGGTGTCGTCCCACTTCTCGAGCCATTTGAGGGATTTCGTCGTTGAAGGCATAGAACCTTTGTTGATGGAGTTGATAAAGCTCCTCGGACATCTAAAACAAATACCAAGTAGTTAGCGCATTGACCCAAAGAGGGAACCCCTAAGAAAGCTGCTCGAGGAAAGGGGAAGAAAGAACTATGGCATTGGGCTGTCCTCAGAGCCAAACCCTCAGCACCAGAGACACCGCCGGGAAAGATGAACATCATTGGAAATGATGAACGTCGGCAGAATCTGGAATTTTTCTAGATTTCGGCTGAAGACACATAATAAGTAAAAATGCCCCCAAACATGTCAGAATGATTAAATGAGCCATTTAGGCCATTTGTGACTACAGATAAGGCAAAAATAGCCTTTTAAAGGCTCGAAAAACAACCCCTAAACACGCCTCATAAATTCTCAAATACGCTTGAAAACGAAAAGTCACAGTTCAAGGATACTTACTCGAAATGTAGCGTCGGATTGTGCTGAACCGAGTGCAAACTCTGAAGAACTATTTGTCGTTCACCCAGAAATATGAAGCTTACGCCAGTCATCCAGAATGGCAAGGGGGTTGGAGAGGATGCAGTACCAGAAAATGAGTTGAGAAGTTGAGAGAGTTTAAAGAGTCGAAAGCATGAGAAATTTGAAATGGGCTAAAGTAATGTTGACAATTTGATTCTCTATCTTTTATAGGTCCGGTGCTTGGGGGCAAAGTACGTTCACCCCAACCATTGGATTATCTAGGACATGAGTACTCGATAATGATCCAAGGGCCGAAAATAAGAGAGGTGCGAATCGTGATCATTGGCATTGGAAAAGGGAAATCTCGAATATAAGCTAAAAGGACGCCTAGGGTACAGAAAAGATGTTTCGGGCCGCGAAACTGACCCTTCATTAATTGCACGGATCGATGGGCGCAACAATGGGGTTCCAACACGTGGCAGGAAATCTCGTAGTGACATCAGCAAAAGTCCAAACATTCCTATCCAAGGAATTTTTTGAAGTTTTCCCCAGTTTTATGTCTCCACTGTCCAAGGACGAGTAGAGAGTTGGGGGGAAAATGATGTCCGTGTTTTCACCCATGGACACGTGATCGTCTAAGTAGAACACGTGGCAGTCCAAGTAGGACATGTGGCAGGACGTGTACTTCTTTCGATGAGGCCACACCTCGAGGATAAGTCCTTGAGAGGTCGGTCCAATAGTCGGAGATTATCCCCTCGGATAGAGGGAGGACGTGGACATCTCCCTAAAGCTATGTCCCAAGAGCTATGAACGTCTTCCTAAGGCTATGTCCCAAGAGCTGCTTTGCAGTCCATGAGTTTTTTGCCATCAGGTATATTCCAGGCCGAAGACCTTGTCCTCGAGATCAAAAGAATAAGCCAGGTGTCAGCCAATGCGGGTTAGCTGCATCAGATGAATACCTGACAACATTTTTGGGCGATCCGCCTACAGTGTTTTCGATTGTACGAATCGACCATTTGCACTCCCACTACGCCGTCTGACATGGAAAGACATACAACATGCCCTGACAGTACTAGGGGCATGTTCCCCATATAGTAGGTACCTTTCTGCAGTGGGCCCCGTAGATCTCACTTGGGTCGTGGTCTCTATTCAATGCAGCCCAATGCATTGAATTTGTATTAATCCCCCAATAATGGGAATAATGTATATTAATGGCAAATGATTAGTATTAATTACCCCAGCCTCTATAAATAGAGCTGGGAGTCTCCTTGTAAAGGGTTAAGTTTTTTAGAGAGAAAACACTTTGTATTTAGAGCAATCTAAACACTACCTGAGAATACACCATTGGAACTTGCCACCACAAGCTTCCAGTCCTCTTAATACCAGAGAATCGTGGACTAGGGTTGTTTTATAACCTGAACCACGTAAAAATCCTTGTGTTAGTATTACTTGTTTCTTTAATCTCTCATTTTAAGATTGATAGCGAAAAAAGCAGTCAACAAATTCTGTTTTAATTAATTTAATATTTTGCAACTTGTTTAATTAATTATATTGAATTTTGTTTGATGAATTCTATGTTAATTAGCCATGGTATTTTGCAAAATAGTATATTGTTGTGGTATATTTGCATAATTTAATAATACATGCTTATAAGAGTAACATGTTAGGCCCATCCAATTATTAACATATCAAGCATCATTATTAAGTTATTTTTTGCATTTGGGCTTTAAATACAAGTATAATGATGGCCCAATTTTCGTGTTTGAAAAATGTGGGAAAACTCAAATAAAAATTTCATAAAATGTTAGGTTTTATTCGCCTAATTGAACATGTAAAGTTTAAATTCCTCTCTTACGGGTGGCTCCACTTGTGAAGGCCAATTTACTTTGCATTACTAGATTGTGCCTAATCAATTGAATAACAATTAATAAAACAAAGGTTCAAATTCTTGTCTTTTTGGGCTTTGTGTGGAAGTTAGGGAGCCTTAGTAGTGGGTCCGACATACTGAACCCAGCACTCCTCCATGCAAGCTCGAATTATTAAAGCTCATTTACCTAAGTTGGATTTAATTGTATTAGGTTATTCTTTTTAGTTAGACCTAACAATTGATTAGAAACAAATTAATTCTATTTTTTGGATTAATTTTCAATAGTAATTTTAGAATTAAAGGGAAATATATAAACTATGGTTTATTGATTATTTTAATAATTTGGCAAACCTAAGTTGATATTTTTCAAAAAGAATAAAATACTAAAAGATTTAATAATTAGTTTTAAACATTTGAATTCGATCTCCACCGTTAATTTAACAAGGTTAGAGTTCAGTGGGGCCTCATGGCACTTTGATTTCGTCTCCCTTCGAAAGGTGTTCACTGGACTTCTTAACATGGTTGAATTTCTTAGGATAGATGGTTATAGATGGACCTTCTATAGACTCATCCCTACGGTGACTATAGGAATTAAGTCTATAATAATCGAAACCATGGGTCAAACTCATAAAGTAAGAAATATTTGTGACTCTCGCCTACCGGGACACGTGAGTTTTCGTTACTTTGATCGGGTGGATAGGTAGTTAATAAAAGTCTATGACGTTTTATTAATTGAGATGTTTCTCTATTTAACTAAGTGAATATTTGTGACTCTTGCCTACCGGGACACATGGGTTCATGGCTAGTTAAAGTACCTAAGAAATAGAAGATAAGTGTTTTAGTATTTTACTTATCTCAAAAAAATTGGTATGTTAATTGCTATTTCTAAAAATTTAATGAATAAATGTTTGTAAAGCAATGCGTTGATTTCTACTTAGTTAATAATCGTAGCTCTAGGCTTCCCACCCCATACTCTCTCTAATCTCTAACAGGTTACTCTATGGTGAGAACCTCACGAAATGTTTGTCCAACATCTACATGGTGTTGATTATGGACAATATCGAGTTTGTGATAATCAAAGATATTCCTATTTTTCCTATGTGACAATCAACAAATCCTTCAAAGAGGATTGTTGATGGTGGTTCGAGCAAAGAAAAGAATGCTAATACTACTAAACAAGCTCAAGGAGAAGTTGTTTTAAGCTTGTTCTTCGAAGATCAAACGAGGAAGAAATTCAAACAAAAAGAATAAGAAGTCCACTGGCAAGGCACCAAATCCTGCAAAGCATCTTGGAGCAAGGCCTGGTTATAAGTACACAAAAAGGGGAATGTTTCCAATTGCAAGGAGACTGGGAATTGGAACAAGATTGCCTGACACTCAAGGCATATAGAACACAAGATAACAAACTTTGTCTTGGATACATGTGATTTTAGAGGATGATACTTTGGTTTTGGATCGCTGAATCAAGATCTACTAAACATGCATGTATTTTCTTTCACCTTTTTAGCATTGGGAAATCCATGAAGGATAAAAAGCCAAAGCTTGGAATCCATCAAGGGTTGTTCATATCAAACAAGGCAAAATGATAAGCTTGAATGAATTTTGGAAATAAATATATTGTTTTAAGACAATGTTTATTTTATTTTTATTTTCAATGGAAATTTTTAATTTCAATTTTTCTTATTACATCAACAACAATTTGTAGTTACTTTCACAAGTAATAAAATCCTAGTTCTTTCAATGGATGTGAATTGTGGGGTGGATGTATGAAAAACGGGCTATACCTATTGTAACTAAACAAACCCTATGTTTTAAATAATGTTAACGTAAACGAACCCTATATTTTAATGAGTTGTTTAAGATATCTAAATCTAGGACCGTTAAACGACAAAAGGTCAATAACGTTAGAAATGACGTACCTTTGGCATCTTCGCTTTGATCATATTTGCTACGATAGGATTCAAAAACTAACAAAGGTTGAGCTTTTGAGGGAACTCACCTAGGGTGACCTACTTGTTTGTGAATCTAGTATCGAGGGCAGAATGACAAAGCGTCCAATCTCTGTGATAGGAGAAAGGGCCAAAGAACCACTAGGGCTAGTATGCTCTTAGTGAGATAACACCACCACAAAAAGTAGAATCTACACAAAATTTGGATTGACAGAGACTTAAAAAATATTAAGAAAGAACATGCAAACCCAAGTAGAACAATGATGTTCTTCAAGTTTTGATGACGTTTCAAACCCTAGGAAAATTCACCACTTTGAACAATCCTTTCAGCAAACCCTTGAGCAAACCAAAACACAAACCAAGGATTATACACATTGTAGAACGTTGTCCTAATACTCTATTTCCCAGCCACCATTGATGATTGAGGCATTCTCTTTGAGGAATTGAGGATTAAGATTGAACAAGCCTTCAACTCTCTAAGTTAAGCACTTTCTTAGAGTTCTTGGAGAAAACTAGAGATTCTTGGAGGTAGAGAGAGAATGAGGGTAGAGAGAGATTAGAGAGAGTGATCAAGTCTCTCAAATCATTGTTTTTGACCCATACATAGAGTAGGCACCATCATTAGGTCTAACCAATAGGATTAGACTTGCAAAACACGTTATTTTGAGAATTTACGTAAATCCACATAATACAGCAGGTGACGCATCGCCTACTAGGGTTTCTGGAAACTCTAGCTTTTAGGCGATCTTTTGCCTCTTGGGTGGTGACGTATCGTGTAACGACCCAAATTTGCTAATAAGGCTTAAGGGCCTTGATTAGTGTGCCTGGAGGGCATAATGGGAATTATGTGTGACTTTAATGATTAAGATGCATGATTATGATTTAAAGCATGTTATATGACTATTTGAATATTTGATATGCATGACTATGTGTATTAGTATGCATGTAGGCCCTAATTAGGTTAGAAGGGCATAATCGTAATTTTGGACATTATGGGCATAACTGTATTGATATATGTGATAATTGTCGAGACCACATTATTATGTGGATATATCTGTGATCTGTGACTCGAGACGATCCTAGTGAGCAAAGTAGCGAAAAAGTCATGGCGGGGATTTATACCCGACTCGGGGTGAGCTCAGGGGTATAAATGAGAATTTAGTGAATATACTGGAGTCTATCTTGACATTGAGGAATATTATTGGTTATTAATTAGGTATCGGGAGTTAAGCGGGAAATATTAGAGACACTCGAGGAGTTAGTGGGAATTGGGTAAAATGACTAGAATGCCCTTAAGTGGACTAAAGGATTAGAAATAAAGGGGAGGGCATTAAGGTCATTTGGCATGTAAGGGATAGATATGCTGAGGCTTTATGTTAGTGGGAATTGTAGAAAGTTATAGAAGTCTGAAAGAGAGAAAAGGAAGGGAAAAAAATAGAGTTGCACTCTCTTGGGTCGGTTTGTGGTTCTCTCACCACTTCTCTGGGATTTTCTTGGAGCAAATCTCAGAGGAGAGCTGGGATAGACTGAGCATCAAGGATCCTAAGCTAGGTTTGAGGAATTGGTAGAGGTTTAGCAAGAGTTCATCAACACTTGAGGTAAAATTCTGTAAGTTCCTTCAGTTCTGGTTTTGGTATTTAGCAAAGATATCTAAGCTGTGTTGATGGGGAATTCTAGGGAAGTTGGAGCCAAGGGTTGAGGAGAAGCAAGTCAAGGAGGTCTAGAGACAACTTGGGGTCGAATTTCCATCAAAGGTATAAATTCTAAGCTCTAACTTTGATGTTCAACTGGTTTCTGTTGAGTTTTAATGTTTAGAAGTGGCTATGGTGAATTTTGAGTTTGGGGATGCATGTACTTGAGTTCTAGGTATTTGGGGTGCTTGGGATGAGTGGAGTGTGGTCATAAGGTTGTTTTTGAGGTTGGGAAAGATTTGGAAGAGTTTTGGTTGAGGTTGGTTCGAGGAAATCGCAGGAAGGGAAAACTCAGAGTTGGCCTGTCTGTGACTAGCGCTAGCCTTTGGGCGCGGTAGTGCTAGGCCAAGCTTCCTGAGGGGATTTTGCATCTGTTTGTAGCACTGTAGCTCCCTCCCATGAGCGCTGTAGCGCTACCCTGCCTTCTGAAGAGGATTTTAGGGTTATTTGCAAGGGTTTTTGACCAAGGGTTTGGGGTTTGTTTCCACCACCTTGTTTGGTGGAACTAGGACTTCCCGGGGGCTCGGGATTAGCCCCGAGGCTAGGTTTTGGACTTGAGGTTTGATGATGACTTTGGCCTATGGTTGTGTTTAGGTAAGCGCTAGGGCTCGAGGGGGATCGTGCTCAAGGAGTCGAGGGATCAAAGCTAGTGAATTGAAAGGTAAGAAAACTGCACCCGGTTATATGTTTGTGATGGGACTAAGTGCTCCCGACATTTGTATCGTGTCAATGATGGTATTATGCCATGGGACATGTGAAAGCGGACTAAGAGTGCCGTACATAATATTTGCGCACAGGGCGCGGCTTGGCCACTGGTAGCCGAGGACAGCTTAATATTCACTGAGCTCGGTTTAAGTGGGCCGGAGTCAGTGGGATAACGGTGGGAGCAGCCTGAGAGCGCTAGCCCTAGTTATCACTTGTGATCTGATATATGATATGAGTTGATATGTTTAGTATGTTGACTACTTGATTATACTGAATGATTATATGGTTGAGATTATGTGATGTAGTACGAGATGTTGACTTATCTGTTGATTGCCTATGCTCTGTTGTTGTGTTTTCTTGCTGGGCCTTGGCTCACGGGTGCTACGTGGTGCAGGTAAAGGCAAGGGTGAGTTGGACCAATCTTGAGGTGGAGAGCTGCAGGGTTGAATGTACATAGACGGTTGTTCGATCACCATGGTCGAGGAGTGGATCAGGACAAGGATTACCTAACTGTTTGTTTTGCCTTAGTATAGCTTGTTATTGTATCTAAACCCTATGACTTTTGTAAACGATCTTTAAACTTATATTTTCGGGATCTCGTGTAAACAGATAATGTTTCTTAATGAAAATGTGACTTTTGAGACCAAAACATTTTAACCCTAGTTCCTCTATAGTTTCAGTAACACGCTTTTGATTAAATGACTTGATTAGCAAGTCTAGCACTTAATAAACACACATTGTAACGGTCTTGGCTATCCAAGGCGTTACATATCGCCATCCCCTCTGACTTTGGACACTTCCAAAGGTCCAAAAATTTCTCCAAATTCCACCAACTTTTTGGGTACCCTTGATACTTTTGTGTATCACTTTGGACCCAAATTTGCATTTTCTAAGTGCCTATAATTTTAAACTCAAATTCACATCTTCACTATGTGAATTCTACTAAGTGTTTATACCTTGCTTATATTTTAACACTTTATCATTTGTATTTAAACAATCATAACAATTCCCCATTTGGTTAAATAAAAGCCACAATCTCTAGCTTAAACATTTTTGGTGCATAAAATAAAGTGTCTTTCAGTTTGAACTTTATCTTAGTAAAAATACCACAAAGTATTATCGAAATCATTAGTAGCTTAGAGCTTGAAAAAAGTATTCCATATGATAACACCGGTGATACCTCACTCACCTCCACCATATCTTTTGTTTTCCCACTTTCTCACTTAGCACTATCATGGCCATGTGCTCATCTCTTCATGAACTTTCTAGGGAGAAATTCCAACTCCCATGAAAGGCGGCACCACCTCTAAGTCCACATAGGTGAAGTTCTTACAGAAACTTTGCTACCTTTATAGATTCTTGTTACACTCAACTAAACTTCATTAAAAGCTCTAGGCTTAACCCTAACTTGGTATCAACCAACACTAACCATCTCAGATGGAACTCATCATAAATTTTAGAGTTGAAACTATTCACTTATCAATGACTTGTTCTTACCCGTTGAACTGTTTTCCTTGATTTGCACAAGTTGAGAGTTGGGTTTCCATCATTGGTGAATCTATTCTTTTAGGAGTTTCAATCCGATCCCTTTTGAAGTAGAACTTACTAACCTTCTTACAAGAGGTTTTGTAAATGGATCTGCTAAGTTCTCACTTGTTTTTACATATGAGATTGATATGACTCCACCTTGAATCAATTGTCTCACATATTTATGTCTTAGACTAATGTGTCTAGACTTTCCATTATACACACTATTATATGCTCTAGCAAGTGCGGATTGGCTATCACAATGTATTGAAATTGTTGATACCATATCCGAGGTTAAAGAAATATCCATCATGAGATTCCTAAGCCACTTGACCTCTTTGCCAGTTGCCGCTAAACCTATGAACTCCGCTTCCATGGTTGAGTGTGATGTACACGTTTGCTTCTTGGAGCCCCATGAGATTGCACCTCCTCCAAGAGTAAACACCCAACTGGTGGTTAATATATTATCTCCAATTCCCGATATCCAATTAGCATCAGAATATCCTTCAAGTATCTTTGGAAAGTTTGTATAGTGAAGACTATACTCTTTGGTACCCTTAAGATAACCAAGTATTCTCTCAATAGATTTCCAATGCTTGATACTTAGATTGCTAGTAAACCTAATAAGTTTACTAACTGCATATGTAATATCAGCTATTGTGCAATGAGCAGTGTACATTAGGCTACCTATTGCATTTGCATATTCCAATTGAGCCACCGATCTTCCTTCATTATTTTCAAACTTCATGTTTGAATCAAATGGTGTATGTGCCTATTTGATTTTGAGATGATTGAATTTTTTGAGCACTTTCTCAACATAGTGGGTTTGACTTAACACAAAACCCCCACCATTCCTTCTAACTTTGATACCTAGAATGGTATCCACCTCTCCAAGGTCTTCATTTTGAAGTTAGAAGATAGAAACCTTTTCGTTTCCATTATTCCTTTCATGTCATTACTCAAGATCAACATATAATCTACATATAGGCATACAGGTATCATATAGTCACCATAAGTCTTAGAGTATAAGCACTTGTCCGCATTGTTGTGTCTAAATCCATTAGAAACAATGATTTTATCAAACTTCTCATGCCATTGTTTTGGAGCTTGTTTTAAACCATATAATGATTTGACAACTCTACACACTTTATGTTCATTTCCTTGAAGAACAAAACCTTCTGGTTGTTCCGTATAGACCTCCACCTTGAGATCCCTATTTAGGAATGTCATTTTGACATCCATTTGATGAACATAAAGGTTGTATATAGATGATAAGGAAAACAACAATCTTATAGAAGTAGTTCTTGCTATCGGTGCATATGTGTCAAAGTAATCTATTCTGTCTCTTTGTTTGAAACCTTTGGCTACAAGCCTAGCCTTGAAGGTTTGTATGGTGCCATCAGTATGGTATTTCTTTCTAAATACCCATTTGCACCCAATTGGTTTGGACCCCTTTGGCAGGTCAACCAATTCCCAAGTGTGGTTTGACATAATTGAATCTATTTCATCATTAATTGCATCCTTCCAAAAAGTAGAGTCCCTTGAGGACATTTTTTCCTTGAAGGTTTTGGGATCATCTTCTATTTGAAGTACTATTGGATGTTTCCAAGTAACTTCCTCATTATCACCTTCAACAAGGAATAGTGTCTCTATTCGAGAACACTTCTCATTTGATCTCAAGTCTTTGAGCCTTTGGCTCCTTCTAGGCGATTGAGATTGCTCACCAACTATTCTAGAAGTCTCCTCTTGAGGCTCTCTAGTTTGAGTTGGTTCTAACTTGTTGTCATCGCATATAACTCAACTGGCTCTAGATTCAATTATTACATTAGACTCCAAGTATAATAATCTATAAGCTTTGCTATTTTGGGCATAGCCCACAAATGCACATCTTATAGCTCTTGGACCCAACTTGGTCCTTTTAGGATCGGTGCTCTTGCAATAAGCAAGACACCCCCACACTTTAAGATAACCAATGTTTGGTTTCTTTCCTTTCGATAACTCATATGGAGATATATTATTTTTCTTCATGGGAATACGATTCAAAATATGACAAGTGGATAGCAAGGCTTCACCCCACAAAATAAAATTCAATTTAGAATGTAATAGCATAACATTAATCATGTCAATAAATGTTCTATTCTTTCTTTCAGCTATACCATTTTGTTGTGGAGTATAAGGGGCTATACATTCATGAATTATTCCACGTTCCTCAAAAAGAAGTTAAATTCATTTGAAAAATATTCACCACCCCTATCGCTTCTAAGTATTTTTATTTTCCTTTCAAGTTGATTTTGAACTTCTGCTTTATACACTTTAAACACATCAAATGCTTCATCTTTATTTTTAAGAAAATATACATTTGTGAACCTAGAGCAATCATCAATGAAAGTAATAAAATATCTACTTCCTCCTCTAGTCAACATTCCATTAAGTTCACATAAATCACTATGTATCAAATCTAACAACTTATAGTTTCTTTAAACACTAGGAAAATGTTTCTTTACCATTTTAGATTTAACACATAATTCACATTTTCATACTCAACATTATTACAATTAATTAATCCAAATTTGAGAGCCCTTTTAATTGTGCTAAATCTTATATGTGCAAGTCTAACAAGCCACGGAGTAATAAAATTTGAGTCAAGCATATAAAAAGAAGAAGAAACTTTACTATTCACATGGTCAATAGAAGTACAAATTTTAAACATGCCATCACAAGCATATCCCTTTCCAACAAAAACATTGTCTTTTGATAAAATGAGCTTACTAGAATCTATCATAACCTTGATTACTGGTTTCACAAGTAAATTTCCACTCACAAGGTTTCTACTCATTTCCGGTACATACAAAACATTAGTGAGTAGAACCTTCTTGGCGGATGTGAAGAACAAGTCAGTAGTTCCCTTTCCTTCAACCTTGGTCCTTTTCTCATTGCCCATTTGAATTTCATGCCCTTCCTTTGGAGATTCAAATGTCTTGAATAGAGATCTATCATAGGTTACATGAATGGTGGAAAAAGTATCATACCACCACCCACTCACCTTTCCATGAATGCCATTTACCTCACTAAGTGTGGCCACTAGCTCCTCTTGAGCCTAGTTGACCTTTGCTTCATTGTTATGGCTCCTCTTGAACCTACAATCTCTAGCAAAGTGGCCATTTCTGCCACACACATAGCAAGGTCCCTTGGAACTCTTGAATTGCCCCTCATTCTTATTGGGCCCCAAGGGTTTTTGGCCCTTGCCCTTGTTCTTGCCATTTCCCTTGCCTTTGCTAGGAGGATTTCCATAACATTGGCTTAGAAGTCTCTCCATTGGACTTCTCATCATTCAAATCTCTAGAACGAGATTCCTCCTCAATTCTCAAGTGTTTGTGAATTTCCTCCAAAGAAATCTCTTCATTTCTACGGAGCATATTTTTCCTATAGCCTCTTCATGAAGGAGGTAACTTGGCTATAATGGCACCAACAAGAAATTATTCTGGCAATACAATTTTAAGAGTAGATAATTTATTCACAATAATTTGTAGCTCATGAATTTGAGGGAGAAGGGATTTATCATCATAAAATTTAAATGCCATATATTGAGTAATAAGGAATTTCTTTGTACCTTCCTCTTACGGTTTATACTTCTTTTCCAAGGCCTCATGAATCTCATTTGCGGTCTTGGTGTTGGTGTAAAGATCATAGAGCCTATCCGATAGAGCATCGAGAATGTGACCCCTACAAATCAATTCATCTTCTTCGTGCTTCTTCCTTTCGTTGACGATTTCTTGAGTATCATCTTCCTTGGGCTCCTCCAAGTCTTTTAGGTTCTTGTTCAAGATATAGTAAACCTTCAAAGTAGTGAGCAAGAACCTAATCTTGTCTTGCCAACGCACAAAATTAGTCCCATAAAATCTATCTAATCTAACAAAGTCTTGTGTCATGAATCCCAAAGCCGAAAGAGAGTTAGATTCTTCCATGATATGCTATCTCAGATTATAGAGTATTAGAATGTTGGGGGAGAGTGAGATAACACCACCACAAATAATAGAATCTACAAAAAATTTGGATTGATAGAGACTTAAAAAAGATTAAGAAAGAACATGCAAACCCAAGTACAATAATGGTGTTCTTCAAGTTTTAATGAAGCTTCAAACCCTAGGAAAATTCACAACTTTGAACAATCCTTTGAGCAAACCAAAACACAAACCAAGGCCTATACACATTGTAAAATGCTGTCCTTGTTAGGAGTATGTCCTAAAAGCATGTAAAAGACATTTATTATTTCAATGAATAAATAAATACAATGTTCTATTATTGTTATATTTAGATTATTAAATTATTGTTTGAATAATTTCATAAATATCAGAAAAATTCCATATTCATTATTGAGGATGTGATATTGTATTAGTACGAGAGAATTAAGATCACATGAATGAATAAAAATAGTCAACAACAACAAATTGAAGTTATGAAATTCTTTAATTGGGGTTGTAAGTACGATTTGCTGAGTATCATGTTGATACAAATAATCTGGATTCAGATTATTGATGTGGTAAGACATCTCGGTAAAGGTGCTTTATATAATATGATTATATATGACATGGACCGATATGAATAAAAGTCTTTATCCAAAAACCATTTAATAATAAAGATTTGTAATTCATATCATTACTGATGATCATTAATAGATCAACCTAAATCCTGAGTGTTCATGAACTCCTGTTCATGTTTATTAAATATTTTGATTCATTCGTTAAGGTCTCTTCATAGAATGAGGCTAATGACTTTTGTTTTAGAGATTTAATATCATGGATGGCTGGGAACATGTATCAACAATACGGAATCTAATCTTTCGTAATGGATCGTATATTAGTTCCCTTAAGGGTTAATTCTGGAACTGAATGATTTTGAGCTCAAATCTATAATTAGATTATAGATTAATTATTCACTAGTGAATTAATGGTACTTAAGGAATAAGAAGTAAATTAGAAAGGTGAAATGGTAATTATTCCATTCTAATTTATGAACTAATTAATTAGAGGGTTGAACTATTATAAGATGGTTATATCAATGGACAGCTTAAAATAAGATTTCTGTAAAAGTTTATCTATAACATAAAGAGTTCAATTCTAAATTTATAGTGGAGAAATATCAGAATTAATAAATTAACTATTATAATTAAATAGTTTAATTATTTAGTTTCAATTTATTGGAGCTTAATGTTATAGGTCCATGGTCCCCGAAATGGCTCAAACAAACACTGACAAAGATAAATACAAAAATGGGCAAAATGACTTATTTGATAAGTAAAATATTTTTCTATGCACTAAACATAATTATTGTATAATTATGTGTAATTAATTAATTGAGAATTAATTAATTATTTTATTTAACAAAAATATAATTAATTTTGAATTAATTTATTTTTGGGATTTTTGGTATTTAAATAATAAGAAAAATTGGGAAAAATCACATGCCATCCTTGACATGAGGTACACGTGTAGCACAGTGTACAATCACTGTGCTATACGCACAAGAAGCTTCTAGAAGTTTCTTTGTTCCACAATTTTAGTTATTTAAATATTAAATAAATAATGAGATATTGTAATATGATTAAAATATTATTATTTAAACAAAATATGATAACTGATTAGTTATTTTTAAATTGTTTTAAATAACTAATATTTTTTTAATATATTGGATATATTAAATATAGGAGATCAGTTTTTCCAGAGCGATACTTTTCAGTGATAGAAAATATATTGTGAAATCTCCCTGAGAGAAAGAGAACAGTGATACAAGCATAGGTCACTGTTCTTCACAAACTTAGGTCCAAATTTTATCAGATCTCATGTGTTGAGAACATTTGATAAATAGATTTTGCCTATTGTTTTGTATAGCGAGCCCACACTCGTTCTTTGTGTGTTGAGAACATTTTGGAAGATCTTGGTGTGAGATCTCAAGGATTTTTGTCGTATAAAAAGATAGCAACAAGGAAGGACTTGAGGTAATTTTCTATTCATGTCTTTGATTCAATATATATATATATATGTGTATGTGAAGGAGTAGATCTAGAAATCTTGTGGGGTTAAATTAACAATTTTGATTGTTGTTCCGCTGCGTATAATCTCTGATTTGATCTATAAAAACCAACAGTCCTAATACTCTATTTCCCAGCTACCATTGATCTTGAGGCCTTCTCTTTGAGGAAATGAGGATTGAGATTGAACAAGCCTTCAACTATCTAAGTCAAGCACTTTCTTGGAGAGTTCTTGGAGAAAACTAGAGATTCTTGGAGCTAGAGAGAGAATGAGGGTAGAGAGAGATTAGAGAGAGTGATCAAATCTCTCAAATCACTATTTTTTACCCATATATAGATTAGGCACTGTTATTAGGTCTAACCAATAGGATTAGACTTGCAAAACATGTTATTTTGAGCATTTACGTAAATCCACATAATACAGTAGGTGATGCGTCGCCTGCTAGGGTTTCTGGAAACCCTAGCTTTCAGGTGATGTGTCACCTCCTGGGTGGTGACGTATCGCCACCCCCCTCTAACTTTGCACACTTCCAAAGGTCCAAAAATGGCTCCAAATGCCACCAAACGTTTTGGGAACCCTTAGATACTTTTATGTATCACTTTGTACCCAAATTTGCATTTTCTAAGTGCTTACAATTTTAAACTCAAATTCACATCTTCACTATGTGAATTATACTAAGTGTTTATACCTTGCATGTATTTTAACACATTATAATTTGTATTTAACCAATCATAACATGTTCAAATGTCTGGGGACAAATGAATGTTCAAGTGAGGGGTTGTTATGAGTATTTCGTCACCTTCATCGACGATTTCTCTCGAGACTCATGTAAGTACCTAAAGCATAGGAATTTTGACAATTTGATAAGAAGTTCAAAGAATTTATTTCTATGGCTTTAAAACCAAATTAGGTGGAGGATATTTGGATAATCAGAATCAATATCATTTAATTGAACTTGGAGATTGTCTAAAGCAACTGCCCCAAGGACTCCGCAACAGAACAGTGTTGTTGAGCGACGTGAATTACGTGTTTATGAAAATGTGTGTTCTATGATAAGTTATTCAACTCTACTGAATTCTTACCCAAATATTTTCTGGAGACATATTATCTAGACCACATGTGGCATTTTTAAAATGTTGTGCCATTTCAAAGCTGTCTCCAAGACACCACTAGAATTATGGAATGATTGTGAACCTAGTTTACGTCATTATGGAATTTGGGGGTGTCCTGTTTATGTTATGAGGAAAAAGGTAGGAGAGCTAGAACAACAAACTGAAGTTTGCTTGTTTGTTGGCTATTCTAAAGGTACTCAGGGTTGTCTGTTTTATAGTCCAGTAGACAAGAAATTGTTTGGCTCTACCAATGCCACTTTTCTGGATAATGACTACATAATGAGTTTCAAGTCTCGTAGAAAAATAGTATTAGATGGAAAAACGATAAACTATTGTTCCATCCTCACCGATGCAAGACAATGAAAACAAGGTAGATTTATAAACCACTAATCCAAGTTAGAAAGTTACGGTGCCTCGTCATAGTGGGAGGGTTTCTTGGAACCCGATACCTATGATATGGATAGTGAAACCCACAAGTTGGTTGGGGACACAAGTAACAATGATCTGTTGGCCTTTAAACAGACAATGGGTAAGTCTGAAAGGGATCTTTGACTCGAAGCCAAGTACCAGAAAATAGAGTCTAAGCACTTTTAAATTTGTCTGAGATCTTGTAGATGTGCCATGGGACTTTAGGCCTGTGGGGTGCAAAATGATCAATAAGAAGAAGAGATGAGTTGATGGAAAGGTTGAGACATTTAAGGATCGAATCGTGGCAAAGAGAGAAAGTTTACTTAGAGAAAAAAATTTCTCCGGTAGCCATGTTAAAATTCATTTAGTATACTCTTATCCATAGCCATAACTCTTGATAAAGAGATAAGGCAAATGGACATCAAAGAAGCATTTTTAATGGCTATCTTGATGAGACCATTAATGTGGATTAATCAGAAGGATTTAAAGTAGTTGGACAAGAATGTCGGCAAGTTGAGTAGGTAAATCTATGACTTAAAAAAATTTCGCGTTCCTGGAATTAAGGTTAAATGGAAACATTAAGACATGTGGTTTTGAACAAAATTTAGTTGACCCTTGTGTTTAACAACTTAGGAAAAAAGACATTGTGGTGTTCTTAATCCTTTATGTAGACGATATCTTACTCATTGGAAACAATGTCAAGAAATTATCAGACATAAAGAACTGGTTGGAAACAAAATTCCAAATTTTGTTGTAGCAAGTCGTGTTCTTGGCATCCAGATCATCAGGGATAGAAATAACTGAATTTTGGCTCTAACTCAAGCGACCTACTTAGGTGAGGTGCTTGATTGTTACTCTGTAACAAATTCCAAGAAAGGATGTTTAGCGTCTTGACATGGAATTTATTTT
The DNA here is from genome assembly GCF_963169125.1 of Humulus lupulus. Lineage (NCBI taxonomy): Eukaryota > Viridiplantae > Streptophyta > Magnoliopsida > Rosales > Cannabaceae > Humulus > Humulus lupulus. The sequence goes on along the minus strand of NC_084798.1, from coordinate 189,959,452 downwards.
TCTAAGTAGTAGTCTCTAGAGACTCCTCAAGAGAAAGAAAAGATGTAACAAAGTCCTTATGAATTTGCAATTAGAAGTCTAATGCATGCTATGTTGTGTGTTGTGACTAGAGGTTTGCTATGCAGTGGGAGGGGTGAGCAAGTGCCATAAAACCTTGGAAATGAACAATAGATGGAGGTCGATATCTTTGATGGACTAGAGACTATATGTTAGTCTTTTCAGGTGGATCTTTGAACCTGTTAGGCTACACAGATTTAGATTTTAGACTGATGTTGATGACAGGAAGTCTACTTCTGAAAAATGTGTTTACTCTTGGGGGTGGGGCTCTGATTTGGAGATGCGATAGGTTGTCTGCCATCTCAATAGTTGTGATTTGGAGAAGCATTAGGCTATCTGCCATTTCAGAATCCACATTGGAGGCTGAGTACATAGCTGCATCCATGGCGGCTAAGGAAATAGTCTGGCTGAGGAAGTTCTATATGGATCTCGGTGTTATTCCAGAAATTGATAAACCACTCATTTGTATAGTGACATTAATGAGGCAATAGAAAATTCGAAAGAACCTTGATTAGTGCTCAAAAATATAATTTTATTAGTTTTAAAATTTAAAATTAATTAAGTTTTAATTGATATTTTTTATGGATTTATTGTTATATATTTTATATTTTAAAATATTAATTTCAATTTAATTTGTGTTTAATTTTCAAGAAATAATATATATTTTGACACAAAGAAAAAGAAAGAAGAACAAAAGAATGTATAATTGAAGAAAGATTAAAACAAAGTGACATTTTTGACAAAATTGTAAGAAAGCCCAAGTGCAAACCAAGCCCATTGGCCCAAGCGCAACATTTCTCCATGCCTCTCTCTCTCCAATCAACTTGATCTCCAGCCATTCTCAACAAAGGCCCAAGCAATTTCAATATCATGAACCCACGTACACACATATGTTATATTATTTTATAATATAATGTAAAATTATATTATATTATAATATAATGTTTTAGATTAAATAAATGTGACAAAGTGTGTCACATATTGTAACATATAATAGAGAGTTACAATATTTAGATATATGAGATATATCCAAATAATGTAACATATTTGGTGTTACAAATTTGTAACCTCCAAATATTACCCTTTATTGTGTAAATTGTTGTTACACAATATTGAGATGAATTTCATAAAAGCCATATGTGATATGGCTGTTAGAGATATGATTTTAACCCCAATAATGTGTTTTGGGAGTTACAAAATCATTTGGGAGGGTTTGGAACCGTTTGGAAAAACAACACAATTTTTGTGCTGAATTTGGTCAATGGCCGCGGTCACCAACATTCAGTGGCCGCGGCCTGTGGGTCAGAGACCAATGGCCGCGGCCACTAATGTCTCTGGCCGCGGCCACAGGCCAAAACTGACCAAATTTTCAGTTTTTTTAATCTTTGTTGAACGGCTCAAAAAATCCAAATAACTCCCAAATCTCTTTTTTAATTCCATATTAATCCAATTAAACATTGGTAACAGCCATGGGGGTTGGTGGAATTTGAAATTCAAAGGGTGTCTCTAAACTCTATAAATAGGAGCCTATAGCTCACTTGTAAGACACAACTTTTCTATCCACTAGATCACTTGGCTAGAAACACCTTGAGGCTTGATAATTCCATAAAGCTTTTCCAATATCTAAGAGAGATCCCTTAGTGCTTGAGTTAGGGGGAAATAAGCTTTTGGACAAAGGTTTTTAAACCTTGTTCAAGTTGGTGATCCCCAATCCTCTTCACTTAGGTTGTGTAAGTGAGAGTTTGATTGTGTTTCTGTTCTTCTTTTTATTCTATTGTTTTTCTTCTTATTCTCTTGTTCTATTTACTTGTATATTTTGTTTAAGAGTTGTAATCTTTTCATTTGGTCTAAACACTTTATTTTACTTGTAATCTTTTGTTTAGAGTTGTATTCTCACTATTCTCTTCTTCATCATCATCTTCTTCCTTTCTTTAGTTTATTTGTATTTTCAGTTATAGAGTTGTAACCTTATTTAATCAATCTATATTTACTAGTAATATTATTGCATAGAGTTGTAATATTATAATCATTTCCATTGAGGCAAAACAATATTTTCCTAACAATATATATATATATATAAATTTGTTTTTCATTTACCAATTCAACTCAGTACATGTAAGAGTACCACACTGCCACTTTCTCCAAACTGCAGACCCACGTCTGATCCTTGTCCCCCAGTTGGCGCATCACTCTCTGCAAGAAATTTTCCTCTCCTGCAAAGCAAATCATAAGGCGCCATGTGTCTATCTTGAATGTAGCAATAAATGAGAGATTTCCACTTGTTCTCATCTTCTCAGATTTTGAAGCCATTTTTCTCTACTTCCTAATGCACGAAAATACCAACTTGGAGCCAATTTTCTCTATAAATAGAGAACCAAAACTAGTGTAAATCATCAAATTTTTTAGAGTGGAAAAATACACTTTGTTATTTCATTGCTTTTCTTATTTCTAGCTTAGTTTTACTTGTTTTAGTTGACAAAAATGAGTGAACTATTTTAGAAATATTGGTGAGGTTAGAGTGTAGTTTTTGTACTTCTTATTCTCAATAGTGATATTGATATTTCTTATGCTTCATTTCCACATCTCATTAATTAATTTGTTTCTCATCTTCTAATTTCTTTTCTAAAATTATTTAGCATATTTTACATAAGTTTAATCATGCTTTTCTTATGTAACTTAGATTGTTAATTTATTTTAGTATATTTGTTATATTGTATGTCGTTTACTGCATTTTTCCAGGGGTATTTTGTCGCTCTTAGATATATAATATGATATGCTATGAAATTAGGAGTTAGATTCAATTTAATCTAAATTATTTAATTTGTGTTTTTAACATATACATCTTCCAGTTGCAATTAATGGTGTAGAATTGCAACTGTGTTTTGAATTAATATCAATGTTAGAATAGGTTTTACAGCACTGCATCTCTACCTTTCCATGCTCTTTATTTGATCGCTTTCTCTAATCTATCATTTTAATTTCACAAAATCCATCTCTTCAATTCTACTTTATTTTTATCTTTTATTTACTAATCTAATCTTTAGTTGTGTTTGCCTCTTTGTGGATACGACATAGCCCGATTACTACTGCGGCCGCTTAGGAGTTTATTGGGCGATATCAAACCTCGAAGCTACAAAAGAGCAAAGCATATAGAGAGAAAGAACCACATTATCAAGGATGTGTGGTGAAGGCGTGAAGTGAAGGTGATGAAGATAGCATTGGAAGGCAATATTTCGTATCCCTTTACAACGATATAAGTAGAGAGCATAACTATGAAACATGTAGAATGCATGGTTTTGAGAAACATGTCCCATTTGTTTTAAAAGGGCAAGTGAGAGTTTGTTGGATTTTATGCCCTTATAAAACCATGTCGGACATGTACGTGATTTTATATGGTCAATAAAAGTAGTATAAATCATTTAGTTTGACAACCGTGTTGCTTAGTTGTTTTATTGACTGATTATTGAAATAATACAAACATTTATAAAATCCTGAACATATGGATAGTTACAATTATAGTGACTAGGTCACAGTGAATTATAGTTGTAATTATATGTTCAAAAGAATGAGTCCTAAGATTAAGTCAGTGCATTGGATTTTCACTGATCTGGTAATCTACGATATGACCTACTTACAAATTCGGGGTGTGATGTCTTATCCAAGGTATTGACCAAGTAGATAAGATCAGATGTATTTGGTTACATCAGACTAGGATCGATATTGATCATTGATTGATAAATAAGTATCTTTGTTATCGAATCTAATCAATGTCACAACGTTGAACATAGGTTAAGTCGATCTTAATTTTGAGTGATAATATTATGCTAATTATATTATTTACATCTTTTGACTTGTTCGTTACCAGCTTACCCTACGGTCTAGCCCATACTTACATCTTGGAGATTTAGTAGTGTAATTGAGTGAGAGTATTATTCATAGATATGAAATCTATAACTTCTGTATGAGAAGTGAAAAAATGATTTCATTTGCTTTGTTCAAAAGGTTAAATGATTGAGATCTCATTTATGTGATTAAGTTTATAGAAATATCATTTATAAGGAACTTAGTGGGAGTTAAGGATAAAATACTGATGAGGGGTAAAACAATAATTTGCACCCATCTCGTTGGTAAGTCATTGATAGATGATTAACTGACTGTAATGGTTATAACAATGGATAACATATTTATGGTTTGGAAAATACGTTCTATGAATTCAAGAGTTCAATTCTAAGTCTATAGTGGAATCACGAGAAATTAATAAGGTAGTGAAACTATTCGTAAATAAATTCACAGTAACTTATTAGAGCTTGATTTCATGGATCCATGGTCCCCGCATCACCTTTGAGTAAATCAACTAGAATGTGCTCAATTAATTGATTTAATTATCAATTAGGATTTTTAAAGTTGGCTAGGTCAATTTTGAAATTTTTTACAGAGATATGAGATTTAGAGAATAAAAGAGAATATTTGGGCAAATTTACTAATATTGATAAATTGGTGTCAATATAAATAAATAATATTAAATCAAGTTTCAAATTATAATTAGTTAATTTGAATAAGGACTTATTTAATTAATTAATTAAAAAATTTAAATTAACAACCAACTTTCCAAAACCCATATGTGTTTAAGGCGTGAGCCTCAGGTTTCTCTCCATCCATGGCGAGGAAGTGTAAATCTGTGCAGAAGCCAGCCAAACAAGATATTATTCAAGAGCTCCCTTCAACCAATTCTCTTCTTCCATCTCCGGATCCGGAGATCACGAAGGAGGACGATGATGTTGATGCGACTCATGAGTCTGGACCTAGGGAGTACGATGATAGTGCAATGGGGGATGATGATAATGTTGCGCAGAAGGACTCTAATCCAAGGGTCTCTGTAAGTATTTCGAGGGGGATGCATCATTCTGAAGGTGAGCAGGGTCTGGTTTCTTGGGCTAATGAGGTTGAGACTGGGAACTTCCAAGAATCGGCAAAAGCAAACTGGGCTAAATTTAAAGAATCTTTGCCTTCATATGGGGGTATGCAGTTGCAATACTCGGAACCAATGCATAGGGATGGTCAACTTTTTGCTAAATTGGATTTGGAAGAGATTGAAGTTGAAGCATCCTTTTGGAAATCAACTATGATTTGTGTTGTGATAGGAGCTAATCCTCCATTAGCCATCTTTGAAGGATTCATAAAAAGGATTTGGGGCAAACTTGGTATTGAGAGAGTGGCTCGCATGAATTCAGGTTTCACAATGGTGAAATTTCGTGATGAGGCTACCCGTGACTTGGTTCTAGAAGCTGGTGTGGTACACTTCGACAAGAAACCTGTCATCCTTCGACCTTGGACAACTGATTTAGATTCATTGAGGTCAGTAAAAACAGTACCAGTGTGGATTAGATTACCTGAGCTTGGGTTACAATATTGGGGTGTCAAGTGTTTGAGTGCTCTTGTTAGCACAATTTGGAAGCCAATCATGGTGGATAAGATTACCAAGGATAGGATCATGTTAAGGTTTGCCCGAGTCTTGGTGGACATGGAAATAGCTGATCAACTCCCTCAATTTATCAACTATCTCAATGAGAGGGGACATGTTATGGAACAACCGATTAAGAATGAGTGGCTTCCAACTAAATGCTCTAATTGTAAGAAGCTGGGGCACTCTTCAAGCTCTTGTAAGTTTGAAGCCAGAGCTGTCTGGAGGAAGAAAGAATCTCAGAGCATACCAGAATCTGTTCAGCAGAGGGTTGAGGATGTTGTTACTTTGAAGCAGAGCAGTTCTATAATGAATCAGAAGCCTCCTCAAGTAGAAGCTCAAGATGGTGCTGGGTCGAGTGATACTGGTTGGGCTATTCCAAAAAGAACTGGAAATGGGAGGACTAAAGTTCTAATTGCTTGTGATTCAATTAGAAACTCCTATAGTGCTTTGCAAGAGATTCAGAAGACTCTACATGAACAGGTTTGTACTACTAATCCAAATGTAGTTTTGCAACATCCTGAGTTGGAATGTTAGAGGGTTGAACAAGAAGAATCAACAGATGTCTGTAGATTGAATAAGGTTGGTATAGGGGCCTTAATTGAAACTAAAATCAAGGGGGAAAGAATTAAGGATATTATGAGTTCTTTTTTTTCTGATTGGATGTATTATAGCAGTGTGTCTAGAGGGTAGAATTTTATTGATTTGGAAATCTCACCTGGCTCATGTTGGTATTATTCAGGAGTCTTCACAAATGTTACATTGTCGAGTTCGTATTTTTAGTAGGAACCAAGAATTCTGTCTCACTATTGTTTATGGTTCCAACTGTTTAGAATCTAGGAGAGTTTTGTGGAATGATCTGGCTCAGGTGCATTTTCCTATTCAACCGTGGTTAGTTTTGGGGGATTTTAATGCAGTGTTTGATATCACAGATCGTTTGGGTGGGAGGCCTATATCATGGAAGGAAATGGAGAATGCTCAAAACTGGTTGGCTCTCGGATTGGTTGAAGAAATGAAGGTTATTGGACTTTACTTTTCCTGGTCTAATAACCAAAATGGAGGGAATCACATTTATTCTAAATTAGATAGGATATTCTGTAATGAGGCATGGGTGGATATGTTTCCGTTAGCTTCAACTTTTTCCCATTGGGAGGTGGTATCTGATCATAGTACTTTGCTTATCAAACAAGTTGAAGTCCGGAACCTGGGGATTCAGCCATTTCAATACTTTAACATGTGGTCTTCTCATCCTCAATTTTGAGATATTGCGTTAGGTAGCTGGACTAAGCCTATCTGTTTTGGGGGTGATTGTTTGACGAGGCTGGCTTAGAAATTGATTAGGCTCAAACATGTGCTAAAGAGATTCCACTGGAGAATTGTGGGGGATGTTGGGTGTCAATTTGAGCAAAGTAAATCTCTGTTCCAACAGGCTCAGAATTCTTTGTTTGCTGATCCTAGCAATGCTTCTTTGGTCTCAGCAGAGAGAGAAGCTTATTTGGAGTATAGAAGACAAGAGAATTTTTTTTAGAGTTTTCTTAGACAAAAGAGTAAGATCACTTGGCTTCGATCTGGGGATGACAATACGGCTTATTTTCATGCCAGTTTGAAGAAAAGGAAGATGTCCAATCGCATAGTTTCTTATATTTATCAGCTGATGGGTCTGTTGTTGATGATTATGAGAAGGTAACTCACCATTTCCTTCATCATTTTCAGAGCTTCTTGGGTTGTTCAGATAGAGCTAGTGGTCACACTGATATGCAAAGTATATCTTGTGGTCCGGTTTTAGATCTGGCTTCCCAACTGGATCTAATTAAACCATTCATTGTTCATGATGTTAAAATGACCCTCTCTAGCATTCATCCAGTTAAAAGTCCTGGTCCTGATGGGTATGGGGCTGGTTTTTTCAAAGTTATGTGGAAAGAAATAGGCAGGGAGGTTTCATTGGCTATCCTTGAGTTTTTTTAGACGGGTTTAATTCCCCAAAGCTTAAATGATACTCTTTTGGTGCTGATTCTGAAGGTGGACTAGCCTTCTAATGTTGCTGACTTTAGACCAATAGCTTGTTGTACTACCATCTATAAATGCATTTCTAAGATGCTTTGTAGTAGGCTTGCTTCAATCCTTCCTTCTTTGATTAACCCTAATCAAGGTGCATTTATAAAGCATATAACTCTTGCCTACAATGTTCTAATATTTCAAGATTTGATAAAGGGGTACAATAGGAAAAATAGCTCTCCTAGGTGTGCTATGAAGATTGACCTTAGCAAAGCTTATGATTCGATAGATTGGGACTTCTTGGAGAATTTACTAAAAGCTCTTTGCTTTCCTAGTAGATTTATTCGTTGGATCATGATTTGCTTGAGAGGCACCTCCTATTAGTTACTGTTAAATGGTAGAATCCAAGGGAAATTTAAGGGAGGTAAAGGGCTTAGACAGGGAGATCCTATTTCTCCTTTACTCTTTGTCATTGTGATGGATTACCTTACTCGAATGTTAATCAAAGCATCCAATGATAAAGGTTTCAGATTTCATCCTATGTGCAAATCACTCAATCTTGTTAATCTTTGCTTCGTGGATGATTTGCTTCTTTTTTGCAAGGCTAATCCTCAATTTGTGCAGATTTTGCATACAACGCTTGCTGAGTTCACCTTGACTTCAGGCTTGTCTATCAACCATAGTAAATCTTGTATTTACTTTGGTGGGCTGTCTGATGTTGCTAAGGAGTCTGTGTTGAGCTGTACTAATCTGCAGGAGGGGACCTTTCCTCTGAAGTATCTTGGTGTCCCTCTTAGGCCTACCAAATGTAAGGCCTCTGACTATGAAGTTATTCTCAAGTAGATTAGATTGTGTCTTAATTCTTGGGCCAGTCGAAACTTTTCCTATGCTAGTAGAACTCAGTTAATTCAATCTGTCTTATTGGGGATTAGAAACTAGTGGATGAATATTTTTCTATTGCCTCAACATGTGGTTAGAGATATTGATCATATGTGTAGGAACTTCTTGTGGGGTGTGAAGGGAACCCGCAGCAAATTTCACCTGGCTTCTTGGGAATTTGTCTGTCGTCCTAAATCTTATGGAGGTCTTGGTTTTAGAGAAGGGCCTGCTTGGAATAAGACTATGATTGCAAAGTTTCTTTGGGTCATTTCTTTTAAACAAGACCAATTATGGGTGAATAATATATACTTAAAAGGAGTGCCAATCAGGGACTATACTTTGAAACAAGATGATAGCTGGTATTGGAGAAAATAGATCAAGCTGAGTCATATGGTGTCTGGGCCAGATTTGTCAGCTGCTGTAGTGCATGGACAGCTCAGGTTGGGTAAGTTGTATACTCATTTTATTTCTAGTGTGAAGATTGAGTATGGGCATACAGTTTGGTGCAAACTTTCAGTACCTAAGCACCGTTTTGTTCTGTGGCAAGCTGTCAATAACCACTTACTCACTAGATATTTACTCCATAATTCTCATGTGAATATTACTTCCTTGACCTGCCCTGTTTGCTATCAGATGAATAAATCTCATTCGCACCTCTTTTTTGTGTGCATTTTCTCTAAGAAGATCAGACATGGTATTGCTAACTGGTTGGGAGAGGTGATTTGGCCTGGTAATTCTAATGATTGGCATGTTTGCTTGGCTGGTTGTAGGCGAGATTGGCTGGGCCAGGTGGTTTCCGCTACTCTTGTAGCTGCTGTCTATTTTATCTGGTGTAATAGAAACAAATGTTATTTTGATAATAGCTGTTATTCGGTTACTAAAATTGATCATTTGATTCGGTTTTCTATCAAAACCAGAGTTCTTAATTCCAATACTAGGAAGTTGTCTACTAGAGAGAGACAAATGTTAGATTTTGTTACTAATCTGTAATTTGTTTTGGGGAAGCTATTGCTCTGGCCTTTGTTTGTAATCTTTATGGTTGATCAATAAATTTCTTTCTTGATAAAAAAAAAAGATTTTAAATTTAGGCCCAATTGGGATTTAAATTCAAAACAAAGAGATTGGGCCCAAGTCCATTTGTGGGAGCCCAAGGCTTTTATTTTTGTTTATTATTTTTAATTAATTTAAATTAAGCCCATTAAGTTACCTATATAAGGAATATGATATATGGGGTTTTAAAAAGAAAGTCAGTCTAAGTTGATTCATTGGGTAAGTGAAAACCTAGACAGTCTAATCCTTTCTTGGCCACTCATTCTTCTACTTCTTCTCTTCTAGATCTCTATCTCATGTGTTAAGGATCAGCCCACACTAATTCTAGGTTGATCAAAGGCTTGGGGAGGAAGACTGTGTTGTTGATCTAGTTCAATCTTTTGATAATACTCTGTTACTGAAAGGAATCAAGGATTAGAGAGATTAAAGGATGGAGTTGTTCCAGTTCCGCCGCGTAATGTAAGTTTTTACTTTACTCTGTATTTGTATGAATTTCATAGAAGCATGTTCTAGGACTTTTCATGTTTGTTTGGTAATATGTAAATTTCATGAAAAGAAATAAAGATCCTGCAAATTGTATTTCCTACAGTAACTCCAGGTATGGAGGTGATTCTAACATCTCGGACTATCATAGCATTCAACCCCCAAAGGAACCTTTCCTTCCTCATTACACTAGTTGGCATCAAGTCAGAAGCGAACTTGGCCAACTTGTCGAACTTCAGAGTGTACTCTTTCACTGTTATGGTGCCCTGCACCAAGGTACTGAACTCACCAGCCTTTGCAACTCTAATTGCATCGTTATAGTACTTTACATTGAATAAGTCTCTGAACTCTTCCCAGCTCCGGGTATTCACATCCCTAGTCTGGGATACCACTTCCCACAAAATTCGGGCGTACTCCCAAAACATATAGGTGGCACGGGCCACTCTTTCATTACCTACTACCCTCATAAAGTCTAGGATATCGGTACTCTTCCACTGCTATGCCTTGAGTGAATTTGAACTTCCCTCAAAACTTGGAGGGTGATGCTTCCTAAATCGTTCATACAAAGGTTCCCATCTATTCTCAACCTCTAGCGGCTGTACTACTATTGGTACCAAGGCAAGTGGTACAACTGGCGCGACGTTCCTTGCAGGTGCTTGTTGTTGTCTCAACAAGCGGTTCTCATCCTCTTATCTCTGTAGTCTGGCCCGCATTTTAGTGAACATCTGTTGCCAATTCTCAGGGGCTGGCAGAGGGTTCTGACTCTGGTTATCCTCCCGAGCCCATATTTCTACACCATCTAGTCAATCTGATCGCCTTGGAAGCATACTTCCAAGTCTACATGCAATCAATGACTCGGCTCATCAAGCAATGATAACAGTGCCTAATCCCACCCCACGGTACAAAACCGAACAGATAAGCATTACACATGCATCAATTGATAGGCCTTTCTCTAACAATATATATCATTCTCTCTATTCTAGCATGCAGATAAGGCATAAAGTTCAAATAAACATATATACCGGTATTCAACCCATTACCCACCGAATCGTGAGTCGAGCTTGTCTTTAACGACGAGCATACATGTCCAACCAATCTTCAGGAACCAATAAACCTTGGCAACGCTCTAATACCAAGTTGTAACGCTCTACTAATCCAGGACTGTTACACTAAGTGTTTAAAATAGTGCTCAACTCACTAAACGAGTCATTTGGACTTAAACGTGTAATTAAACCAAATAAAGGTTAGGTATTAAATTTGTTGGCCAAAAGAGTAATACTTTTCATTAAAATAGTTTAATATATACATGGGATCCCAGAAAAGAGTTTATAAACTAATACAAGACAAACAATATACACATTAGTTATGCTAAGCGAAAAAATGATCAGTAATTCTAGATCCACAAAAGAAACCTCCATCATGGTGATCGAGCAGGCCACATATGTACACAACTCCCCCGAAGCTCTCCAACTCATGGATGGTGCAGTTTCTTTTTGCCCTTACCTGCACCATAGAGCACCCGTAAGCCAAGGCCCAACAAGAAAACCTCTGAGGGTATAACAATAGTCCCAAATATTCAAAAACATTAAACACATGCTTCACAGATATCAAATACATTTATTCCAATATATAAATTGTAAACACATTCCATAGTTACAAAGATATTCATTTCAATCACATGGCCCAGGAAAAACTCCTTGCCAAACGGCCTAACCGAGCAAGATGCATACATAGGCATTTAGCTCATGGTTCGTGTCAGGCAAGTGAGGACCGCACCCTCAAATTGAACTCTCCCTCAATTACATGGACCAGGAAAACAATCCTGCCAAGTGACCCAACCGAGCGAGATGCGTACTCAAGCACAACTCACGGTCCGTTCTGGGCGAGTAAGGACTTCACCCTTATACTGGACTCGCCTTCATGACCTGCGTTCCACACGCTTTGCCAACTAGCCCCACGCTCAATGCAATGGTCGTCCGACCCCACGTTCAACACGATGGTCGAGCATCAGTTATACCACACATTTGCAGATAATTCATTGTTAATGATCATACCAACCAATTAGCTCTATGTGTATATACATGTTTTCTTACCTCAGGTCCTAAGTAGAAGAACTTGTATGACCCTGAGCATGATCCTTCCCTGAGCCTTGCAGTCCGAAAGGACTATCCAGATATTGGAGGACATGCTGAGAGCGTGTGTGTTGGACTTTGAAGGGTCCTGGAGTAAATATTTTCCTCTGATAGAATTTTCTTATAACAATAGTTATCAGTCTACCATCGGAGTGGCACCTTATGAGATGTTGTATGGTAGGAAGTGCAGGTCGCCCATTCACTTGGATGAGATGGGTGAGAGGAAATATTTAGGTTTGGATGCAGTCCAGAGGACCACTGAGGCTATCGAGAAGATTAGAGCTCGGATACTCGCTTCTCAGAGTAGGCAGAAGAACTATTCTGACCTGAGGCGGAGGAAGGTAGAGTTCTAGGTGGGAGATTATGTCTTCCTTATGGTTTCACCTCTGAGAGGGGTGAAGAGTTCGAGAAGAAGGGCAAGCTGAGCCCTAGGTTTGTGGGACTGTTTAAGATCCTGGAGAGGATCGGGCAGGTGGCCTACAGGTTGGCCTTACCTCCTACACTGTCTAGCTTGCACAATGTATTTCATATTTCCATGTTAAGGAAGTATGTGTCAGATGGAACTCATGTACTGAGTTATGAGGACTTGGAATTGGAAGCAGACTTGTCTTATGAGGAACAACTAGTTCAGATCTTTGACAGGAAGGACAAGGTCCTGAGGAACGAGACTATACCTTTGGTTAAGGTATTATGGAGGAACAACAGGGTTGAGGAAGCGACCTGGGAGCTGGAGATAGATATGCGAGCTTAGTTTCCCAAGTTGTTCAGGTAAAATTTCGAGGACGAAATTTCTGTAAGGAGGGGATAGTTGTAACGTCCCAAAATTACCTAATAAGGCCTAGGGCCTTGATTAGGGGGCTAGGATGGCAATATGTGGAAATATGTGTTTTATTGCTATATTAATTGTTAATATGTGGATTATGTGATGATATGATTAAATGTGAATATTTAGGGATATTAAATATGCATGTGGGCCCGCTTCTTATTAGAAGGGCGATTTGGTAATTTGGACCGTTGCGGGCATAAATGTGTATTTATGTGCATAAATGTGATATATGTGAGAGACCACATTATTATGTGGGTTTATTTGAATTAATTGGCACGAGGCGATCCTAGGGAGCAAGTTAGCAGGAAAGTCACAACGGGACCCGGTACTCGACTCGGGGCGTGTCAAAGGGTATTTTGGGTAATAGATATTTAATTGGGTTATTGGGTTATGGAAATAAATAATTGGAGATATATTTGAAGTTAGAGAGTTTAGGAGGGAATATTGGGGAAATTTACCATATTCCCTCAAGGACGTTTTTGGTATCCCGAGCCTCGGGATTAACTTAAGTCACTTAAGTTAGAAAACAAAAGACAAAACAATAGAAACACATGTGGAGCTACCTAAATCGACTCCCCTTCTTTTTCTCTTTCCCTCTCCAACCTTTGAGTTATCCATTGAAGAATCAAGGAGATTTTGGGCTAGGATTACATGAATTGAAGTTAAAATCTTGAGGATTAATTCAATAGTAGTTTGTGGAATCCATCTTCAGTAGAGGTAAGCTTTAAATTATGATTTCTAGCAATTAAATTATGTGTTTCTTGGCTGGTTTTTATGTGTTCTTGAGCCTTTGAAGTTCCAAGATTTAATTGGTGGTTTGATGAGTTTTGAAGTTAGATTTTTGGTGGGTTTTGCTGCTGGGAACATATTAGAGTGTTTGTGATGATTAAATTATGTTGTTGGGAAGATTTTGGGCTAAATTGGATTAGGATTTGGCTGCTGAAAGTGGAGAATTTATGGGTTCGAGGGGACAAGTCGCGACCTTGTTCTTGACAAGTCATGACTTAGCTTGAACCAGGCGCCATAGGAAGCCTCTGTCTGGGGGGGCAGGCCGTGACTTGCAAGGCCAAGTCGTGGCTCGTGCCTCTGGACAGAGAGGAGGATGAGGCTGGACAGGGGGTGCGCCGCGACCCGCAAGGGGGCAAGTCGCGGCCCGCCTGGGCAGTTTTTCCTTGGGAGTTTGTTTTCAAAATAGAATTGTTTCCTTAGGGCTCGGGATTGTTTTCACTACCCGGTTTGGTGGAACCCGAGGCCCCGAAGGCTAGGACCTGGTCCAGAAGCCTTTGATTGCTCGATATTTATAGAATCCTATTTTATGGTTGTGACTTAGGCTATCGCTAAGGGCTCGGAGCTGGGATCGTGCTCGAGGGTCGTTCTTAGTTACACTTGCTGGGACCTAAGGTAAGAAAACTGCACCTAGAGCATGTTGTGTGTGATTAGGGCTTGGCCCGTCTATTGTATTTGAATATGGTTAGGGCTTGGGCCCCTGGATTGGTTATGTTAGGCTATTGTTCAAAATTCTTGCTGATTAATGCTTAAGTGCTTATATTCATTGTATGAATTCTATGGTTAGGGCATGTGGCCCCGTTATATGAATATGCTTTGTATTATGAAAATGGTTATCCAATAGAATTATATGATTAGCGTGAGTATGTGCTTAATTGTAGGGATGTGCCTATCCACATCTGTTCTTTATAAGTAAGGTATGTAATCCTGGATCAGGGCTTGACTTATGAGTCAAGGACGACAATAGCGCGCTGTGCGCTGGTTGAAAGGCATTGGCCTAAACTAGCAACGTATTATTACGTTGATCGACTCTAAGGTCGAAGGTGAACCATGAGGGTTGGGCTAGCTCTATGGCTAGTGAAACTGAGCTAAGGGCGAGACCCTAGGTGACTCTATGGTCACGTAGCTAGGGTATAGGCCCGAGAGTTGGCTTAAAAGCCAACTGAATAAGGCAACAATCCCAGGTTGATCCAATGATCATGTAATTGAACTTTAATGATATTGGTTATGAATTAATGTTAATGATAATTGTTGATTGAATGGTTATTTTAAAGTTATATTCTCTTTTGTTGCACGTTCTGTTTTCTTGCTGAGCCTCGGCTCACAGGTGCTTTGTGGTGCAGGTAAGGGAAAGGGAAAGCTTGACCAGCCATGAGTTGGAGAGCTTCGGTGGTGGCGTGTACATATGCAGCTACTCGACCATCACGGATGAGGTTATCTCAGAGGAACTAGGGTTATAGCCCTATTTTGCCACTTAGGCCGGCTGATGCAACTTTTGTTATGTTTTTTCCATTTTAAACAGTTGTGTTGTAATGTTTTGGGATCCCATGTTGTATAACACTTTTGGAATAAAAGTCAATAGTTCTTTGACCAAAATTTTTAACCCTAACCCTTGTCACTAACCTTAGTTACACGACTTAAACCAAATGACATAATTAGCAGGTCTGACACAATTTTAAGTACACAGTGTAACGATCCTGAATTAGGAGGACATTACAACCCAGACCTAATACAAGCTTCTAAATTAGTTTATAAACCAATTTCCACCATCAATCCAACCTTTAAACAATCTTAAGGGCACCAATTACGAATTTGAAAATCAAAACCCATTTATTCTCATGAACACCAAGAACACATCAAAGAAAATGAAAAACACTAAAGAAATCCTCGCCTCGGTGGTATATTTCATGATCTTAGCCCTTTGGATGCTCACTAGCAGCTCGTAACTTCAGTCAACCTCAAATTTCCTCAAGAAATTCTCTAACTCCCCTTGAAATCCAAGAGTTTCAAAACTTATTCTTCAAAACTTTGGTTTAGCTTTAAGGAAAGCACTAGAATAATGAGAGAATGCTACAGAACGTGTAAGGTAGCTTGGTCCCAATACTCATTAGTTTAAGTCTAATAATAGGTCAAAATGACCATTATACCCTTACCCTAAAATTCATTTCCAAAATATCCCAATGGCAAAATAGTCATTTTAGACTAACTCCCCATTACTTCAAATTACACCACAAATCCCTAATTAAATTCCTTAAATCAAATACTTACCAAATTAATTCCCATTAACCAATAAATTCCAGTAATTTACCAAATTACCAAAATACCCCTAAGCTCACTCTAAGCCAGCTATTTAACCTCATTGTGATTTTTCCGCTAAATTGCTCACTAGAATCGCCTCGTGCCGAATATCTCAAATATAGCCATATAATAATGTGGTCTCAATCGTACATCACATATAATTACAGATATACGCTCAGCGAGTTAAAATTACGAAAATGCAATTTTTAACAAAAACAGGCCTATAAGCACATTTAATTCACTTAAACATGCATAATCAGTCATATTATAATATAACTCATGTAATTCACATAATCACATAAATATTGAGTAAACTACGCATAAATCTAATTATGCCCTCCCGGCACCCTAATCAAGGTACTAAGTCTTATTAAAAATTTTAGAACGTTTCGATATACTTCTATTACATTCCATCTAAATTTTTAAAGTTTTGTTCACATGGAAAATAATTTTTTTTTTTAATTAAGAGTCTACAAATGTCATCATTTGGGAAAAAAATTATTTGTTCAAAATATAAATAAACGTATAATTTAATTTGTAATTATAACATAAACAATACCAAAGTTACCATTCAAATTCAACAAAAATGATCAAATAATTTATTTTAATATCAATAAAGGACATGAAACACAAATAACACCATGCTTACTCATTTTGTTTCTCATTCATTACGGTTGATGTTCATGAATTTGAAAATCAAAATACTATCAACTCAAATTTTATATTTTTACCCAAAATAACCAGAATCAATATCAAATCAACAAAAAATTATGATAAAAATTACAAATCACACCAACAAATGAAAATCATAATCAATGTATCACATTTGTCCCAAATTAAACAAAATCAAAGTTCAAATGTTTTTTCTTTCAAAATAAAAAATCTAGCTTCCTACAATTCAAAAACCCTACCCTCACAATCACAACCCAAAATTGTCCAATCTTTCACAAAGCCTAGCCCTTGCCAAACTTGCCCAGATCATTGTGAATCGCAAACCAAGCCAGTTTTTCGCAAATCTCTTCGTCTCGATTCTCTGACTCTACCACCACTTGTTGCCCTCGTCCAATTCTCGCCTAGCCACCAACGTCATTTTTTAGCTCACCCCAACTCGCCCAAGAGATCGCCAATAGCATAAGTAACCTAGGTTTTTATTTTTCTATTTATTGATTCGGTTTTTGGTGTAGTTTTTTCATTTTAGGTTTCATTTTCTTAATATAATCAGGTTTAAATGTTATCAACACTTAAGTTTATTAGGGTTTTAATTTAATTTTTAAATATTTTTTTTCACTTTTTAAATAAAATTTTAACATTTATTAAAATAATTAATAATTAAAAAGGAAGGCCATGTAATCACTATGTGAATTTCTAGCTAAATTTAGCGGTAGAGACTTACAATTGCTACAAAATCACATATCTTAAGTAGTTTTGCTGTCAAAATTTTTGTAGGAGTATTTAAATATTGCAAAACTAATTACTTAAATAATTTCGTTGCAAATCACCCTTTAATAAAATATATATTTCAAAATATTTAAAAATTATTTTTACAAATATTACGCTAAATATATTTTAAGAGCATGTAGAGTTAACAATTAATTTTTTGTTAGGCACTTCAACATATTGTTATTATAGTTGACAAATTATTCCTCTTCTAGCATTAATTATTATGTATTTGTTCATTTATTGATATCTAAGTTTTTTTTTTTTTTATCAATGTAATCCTTAGATATTTTCATATCCTCAATTTTCATGTCATCTTTCTCAAAATTGTCTTTATTATGTCTTAACTTTCTATCCGATACAAAAAATTCCAAAGAACCTCCTCTAAGTGCTTTTTAGGAGCTTCCCTAGAAAGGGTGTACGATCTTAGCCGTGGGAGTTTTCCATTGGATTCTCTGGTCTCTTAATGATCTTTACTGTGCTTCTAACTTCATCATTGTTCCCTAATTCATTCTTCTTATTTGTTGTGGTTAGTGTTACATTGTATTTGACATTCTCTTCGGTCTTGTTAAGGATTTTTAGCTTCGAAGAATCTTTGCTTTCTTGAGTGGTTATTGTTTCATTGTGCTATGTTTCCATCATGGACATGGAACATCTCAGACTCCAACTCCAGGACTCTCTTCAGTTATCAAGTGATGAGTTATCTTTGGAGCTGGAACCCCATGACTATAACCAAGAGGTTACTCCGGGGAAGGTTCTACTTGGACGCATATATTCAAAAACTAGAATATCAAAAACCATCATTTCAAACTCTCTTCGGCAGTCTTGGAGTTCCATCCGAGGATGGAAATGGAAAGAACTCAGTAAGGGCATCCTAGAGTTTACCTTTTTGACACCCGAAGATGCTACTACAATGTTAGAGAGGAGACCTTGGAGCATTGGTGGTTCTCTAAAGGTATTTATGCCATAGCCAAGATGGCTCACTTATTCTGAGGTAAGCTTTGACAGGACCCTAATATGGATTCAAAATTCTAGAATTCCTTCGAGCTTCTGGACTGCAAATAACCTGGAGAAACTGCCTGCAAAGGCAGCCCCAATTTACGAAATGCAATAGAATACTCTGCATCGTTTCAACTCGGGGATGTTAAGGTAAGGCCATGGTTGATGTGAACAAGCCTTTGTTCTCAAGTCTCTTCCTTAAGAGAAAGAAGATAAAAAATTTATGGTTGCAATACAAATACGAGAGGCTCCCCAAGCTGTGTTTCAAATGCAGTATTATGGGCCATGATCATAAATTTTGTTTCAAAAACCATACTGTAGTTTGGAACTCTGAAAGAGAATATTTTTCAATTTATGGGGATTGATTAAGAGTGGAGGCTACAGTGATGTCAACTTTCAACGCCCTGAGGCCTCGATGGTTCAAAGATTGGCTCGCGATGAAATAGGGGAAGAACAAGGTGGTGATCAGAGAGGTCAATGAAAGAGTAGAACGATCGAAGTACAAGCTGCGAGAGGAATCAAGACCGTTGCCGATGAAAAGACGAACAGTGGTGGAGACTGCCTTTGTCTAGCTACAAGAGAACCAACAGTTATTAACAGTATTCCGATGGTTGATCTCCCAGGCATATGAATGAGTGACATGGTGTGACAATTGATGATAATGGTTGAGACTCCTTAATTCTCTAGGTTTCGGAAAAAATTAGAGAATGAAGGAGATAGGATTAGATCTTAGAATTGGTGGCTGACTACGGACAAAATGACAATCTAAAGGATTTAAGGCTATTTTATGAATGTGTAAGTGTTTGGGATATTAAGAAAATTATAACACTTTGGTGAGCAGCCATAGTGGTGAATGCTGGCTTGCAGCTGAGGTGACATAGCATAAGGTATGGCAAGATAGGAGGCATGTGGTGTTGATTCTAAGTAAGCAAAAGAAAGACAAAGAGTATTATGGTTCAGTATTGGTTTGAGGGAAAACCAATGAGGTTATGAGAATTATTAGGGCAGGAGCGTCTGCCTGTCTAAAAGGACAAAAGGGTTCGCAAAAATTAAGTGTTGGAACAGGAAATTCTAGAGCGGGAGACTTGTAAGTCCCCAAGCAGTGCAGACAAGAAAGAGTATGATGGTATGAGGAAGAAAAAGGGAGTTTGATTCCTGGTTGAACAAGAATTCTAAGATCGAACCAAGAATGAGGCCAGGGGCCTACAAGTTTGTCTTACTCTGGTGTGGGTAATGGCTTATGGGTTCTATTGGTGTCAATAACAAGACGAAAAATGATCGTTGAAGGGTTGAGTAGACTCCGGGATTCAGCTGAGTTTTTTTTTTTTGAAGCGAGAAAAGGTTAATGAGATTACAGTTATAAGATAAGATCATATGGAACAAGATTTCCACTCTCATAGGGGTGTTACTACGGGATCAAAGGTAAAGAATTGGACTCTGGAGTTATGGTCAGAGGTATAGGAGTTGTCACTTGATGGGTGTTTGAATAAATTTTGAGGACGAAATTGTTATAAGGGGAGGGGGGGGGGGGGGAGTTGTAACGACCCAAAAATTGCTAATAAGGCTTAAGGGCCTTGATTAGTGTGCTAGGAGGGCATAATTGGTATATATGTGAATGAATGATTAGATGCATGGTTATGTGATAAGCATGCTTATATGATTATATGAATATATGAGATGCATGACTATGAGTATTAGTATGCATGTAGGCCCTAATTAGGTTATAAGGGTATAATTGTAATTTTGGCCCGTTGAGGGCATAAACATGATTATTTGTGATAAATTGTTGAGACCACATTATTATGTGGATACATATTTGCAGTTTGGGACTCAAGGCGATCCTCGTGAGCGATTTAGCGAAAAAGTCACAATGGGGATTTATACCCAGCTCGGGGGAGGCTGGGGGTATTTTTGGGAATCTGGGGAATATATTGGAGACTATTTGATATTGAGGAAAATAATTGGTGATTAGTTAGGTGTCGGGATGTAAGCGGTAATTATTAGGGACACTCGAGGAATTAGCGAGAATTGGGAGTAATGACTGAAATGCCCTTAGGATGATTTAATATTTAGGTTTAAAATGGGAGGGAAAAATAGTCATTTTGATGGTTAAGAAGGGAAAAGGATGTTTTCTGCTTTATGGCTTTAGTAGAACCTGGAGAAAGTCTTAGAAGTTAAAGGAAAGAAAGAAGGAAAAACAGGGTATATGGTATATCTCTTTCTCTCTCTCGGTTGGGTCATCTCTTCACCATTTCTAGAGGAATTTGAAGCTGTAAATTCTGAGGGAGTCACAGCTAAGCTTTGGAACCTTGATCCTTGAAGAAGTTGTAGAGGGTTAGCTGGGATTAACCATCAAGTTAAGGTAAGGCTTAAAGAGTTTAGTCTGAGTTTTTCTAGTTTTTATTAGTTGTGCTTGAATTGAGTTTTGGATGGGAATTCTAGGGAATTAAGCTTGAAGAATTGAGGAGATAAAGGCTGGAAGGATACTAAGGGTAACCCAAGGTCGAATTCCCACTTGAGGTAAGAAATTTTGAGCTTGAACACTTGAATTTCTGGGTTGTTCTAGTTTTCTGGCTGAGTTCTTGAGTCTTGGAGTCAAATCTTGTTTTCTTTGTTTAAAGGTGCATGTGGCTAAGTTTTGGGTTGTTGGGGAATTTGGGGTGAGGTGTAGTGATTGGTAGGCTTGCTTTGAAGTGTAGTTGAGGTTTGGAAGGGTTCCAAGGGGTTTTGGTTCGAGGAAAAACGAAGGAAGAAAAATAAGGTGTTGCAGGTCTGTGACTAGCGTTGTAACGCTAGCTTTTGGGAGCTACAGCGCTAGGCTTGGGTGCTTGGGGAGTTTTGGCTCTGGTTGTAGCACCATAGTGCCTATTTTAGGGCGCTGTAGTGCTACCTTGTTTCCAGAAATGGATTTTTGGGTTATTTCTTAGGGTTTTTGCCCTCGGGGTTTGATTCCACCACTCCGTTTAGTGGAACTATGGCTTCCCGAGGGCTCGAGATTGGTCCCGAGGCTAGGTTTTGGAATTGAAGTTTGGTGATGATTCTAATTTGTGGCTGTGACTAGGTGTACGCTAGGGCTCAGATAGGATCGTGCTTGAAGGTTAATTTCGCTAGTCAAAGCTATCAGAATCTAAGGTAAGAAAACTGCACCCGGTTAGGTGGTTAAGTTGGGACTAAGTGTTCCCTATATTTGTATACATTACTGTATGATTGTGATATGTGATTGTACTGGGACTAAGAGTTCCCTATATTTGTATATAATTTCATGAGGTGGTATTATGCCACGGGGACATATGATAAACGACCTAAGAATGCTGGAATCAATACTTGCGCACAGGGCACGACTCAGCCACTGGTAGCTGAGGACAGCTTATTAAGAACTGAGCTCGGTTAAGCTGGCTGAAGTCAGTGGGTATAACACTGGGGCGGCCTAAGTGAACCGAAGACAGTGAGTTAAATAGAGGGTGCGACCTAAGGGCGCCGACCCTGAGTATCATTTGATGGTTGTGATAAACTGTTGATTATGAATGTGATTATTGTTGTTGACCTGATGAATATGGTATGTTGATTATCGGGATGACAAATTGTTAATTTTTCGTTTGTTATCAATGAATAGGTGAATTTAAAGAATTGTTGAATATTTCGTCATGCTTGTGAAGTATTTGATTATTGATATTGATCATGCTGCGATATTATGTTTTCTTGCTGGGCCTCGGCTCACGAGTGCTACGTGGTGCAGGTAAAGGCAAGGATATATTGGATCAACCATGAGTTGGAGAGCTCTAGGGGCGAGGTCTACATTGTCACCTGCTCGGCAGCCACGGTCGAGAGTTTGTACAGTGACGGTCGAGAGTTATTTACGACTTCTGGAATTTTTTGTAAACGTGTCTTTTAAACCCTGTTTTGGGATCCCATGTACTAAACAATCATTTTGTATGAAAATTATATGTTTATGACTAAAACCTTTTAGTCTTTGCCTAATTATGACTTTAGGATCACGTTTTCAACTATATGACTTGATTAGCAAGTCGTGCACCTTTATAATCACACATTGTAACGATCTTGGTTATCCAGGGCGTTACATAAAATGTCTATAATTACAAGAGTGCAGTCTCATATTTATAGTGGAGTAATCATGAGATTAATAAATTAAGATTATTTAATTAATAATTTCAAATTTATTGGAACTTGTAATTATAGGTCCATAGGTCCTCACATCGGCTCTATCAACACTATTCAAGACAAGAGTTGATATAAAGGGTAAAATGGTGAAAAGACATATTTAAAAAGAAATTTGTTTTTCGGGCCAAATATGAAATTATATGATAATAGTGATAAATTAATTAATTAAAAATTAGTTGTAATTAACAAAATTAATTAATATATAATTTTTGAAATTATATTAAATAATTAATTAATTATAATTTTCAAAATTATAATAAAATTAATATTTAATTTTTGAAATTAGTATTAATTGATTGGTAGAATTAATTAAATATATCTATTTGAGTGGGAGATAATAATCTGATAAGTTCAAATTGGATTTGAATTTAAAAGATTGATATTTATTCAAATAATTAATTATATTTGATAATTAGTTAAAAAATATAATAGATTCAAATTTGAATTAATTATCAAGTTGTTGGATTTTATCTGATAAGGTAGTTTGAATAAATAATTAAATAATTGTGAAAAAAAAAATATCCCTAAAATATAGGGTGCTACACGACACACACAGTCCCTGGACTGTGTGTGGCGTGAGCCATATATTTTTCAGGGATAGATTTTTCACTTTTATTTATTTAATTAATTAATCGAAAATTCAAAAGTTAGTTTTTGATATTTTTATTAATAAGATATATAATTAATTGAAAGATAAATTGTCAATTGGTTACATATTTATTTTTTAAATTTGAATATTTTTTATTTAAGTTAGACTTATCAGAAAATAAAAATATTTCATTATGAAGAAGACAAAATTATTCGCTCTAAAGAAAAGAACGATATTTTTCTATCTCTCTTTGAAAAAGATACAGAACCAATCGTAGGCCTATTCTCTTGATCTCATGTGTTGAGTACATCAAGTTGAATCAGCAATATACCATCATTTATTCTCTAAGTGCCCACACACTTCTTGGGGTGTAGAGAACGTTGTGGAAGATCTTGGTGTGAGTACTTGGAAGCAGCTTGGATAGGAAGTTCATTCATATTAAAAAAAGACAGCAAGGACACTTGATAGGCATCAAGAGGTATGTTTTCTATTCTTTTCATGCTTATGATTAATGTATGTATATTAATGAATCCGCATATTTAAAAGTAGTTTTAATATGTTACAAATTTTTTTGTTGTACACTGGGCCAACCCACCACCATTCCGCTGCGTATAAAGAAACTCATTCCTAACAATTGGTACCAGAGCGGTCATTAATCTCTGCATACATTAATTACTATGTGGGTATAATATGCATTCTTATGTTATCGTAATATGTGTGAATGAATGTATGTATGTATGATTAATGTTTATTCTTAAGGGTCGTTAATTATATGGTGTTTTGGGTTTAGGAATTATTCTTAAATTTCTAGATGAAAAATGTAAGCCATTTTAGGGCATAGGAATTTTTTTAATTTAATTTTCTGCATTAAATTATTTGAAAAAATTATGTAAGGCTCGAGCCCCGAGTTCCGTGCCCCGAAGCCCGAAGCCTAAGGCTATCGCACGCACCTTGCTGGCTCGCATCGTTGTGCCTCCTGCTGCCACGCACACCCGAACCCCTGTGTTGCCAGCCCCGCGCGCACCCACGCCCCTGGGCCTGTTGCCCCGCGCCTATGCGCCAGCCACCAGCAGCCCTGCGCCCCTACTGCACAACTTTAGCCTTGCTTCCTGCCCTGCCGAGCTACCTTATGCAGCCGCCCCTAGGGTTTCTAAACCCTAGGGCTTGCATCTAAGTTATCCATTTTAATTATGGGCCTAATTAATTTTAGCCCATAATTAAAATTGTTTTATTTTGAATTAATTGTTTGAGCCCAAATCCAAAAGTCGGCCTAATAACTTATTGGGCATTAAAACCCAAAGTTAATTATTCTTAAAATTTGTTTAAGATAATTAAAAGTTATTTTAATTCAAAATTAAATGGATAAATGACTTAATGGATCAAGACCACTTGTGAAGGCCCAAAGTTGAAGATTGAGTTCTCTTTAGGTCTTATTTAGTTTTTTACATTTTTGTGTATATTTTTGTAAGTGTTATAATTTTTCTAGAAATACCCAAGACACCCGGCCCACATTTATTTATTTAAATGTTTGAATGTAATTAAATTGTTTAATACTTTATCATGCATTTTTGACATGCCATACATATTGCCCACATAGTATTTAAAATTAGCATGCATCTCATATGAGTAGAAACATGCCTTAGGATTGTCCTTTGTTATTATATGCTTTATGTGATGGACCATATAATAATAAATCTAGTTTTAACTAGTTCAAGAGCATAATTATATTTTAAAAGTTGTTTAATTTCTAGTATTTAATAAAATTGTTTTATTAAATAATAAATGATATTCCTAGTAATTATAGCAAATTAAAATTGAATTAATTAGGGCATAGTTCTATAATTTTAATTTTGCTTAATTGGATTAGTAATTATTAGAATATCATTTGGTAAAATAGATCACTTTATTTTTACAAACTAATTAAAAAGCATAGGATACTTTGAGAAAACACATATTTTAAAATAGTGAGTGAGAGTGGGAGTTATGACAATAAGTCCCATGGTCTCCATTATTAG
Source organism: Humulus lupulus (assembly GCF_963169125.1). NCBI lineage: Eukaryota > Viridiplantae > Streptophyta > Magnoliopsida > Rosales > Cannabaceae > Humulus > Humulus lupulus. Next base: position 189,934,266 of record NC_084798.1, on the reverse strand, counting down.
TTGGCATCGAGGTGACATGGAGAGCGCCTCGCGGCACCATTGCTTGTGTCCCCCTAAGGAAGGCTTCCGACTGTGTTATTTTCAAGGCAAACTTCTTTTTCAAGAATAAGATTTAATGATGTATTTCAAGTTTGACTAACCCTAAGACACATTCTTGAGTTAAGTCATTGATCTAAAATAATGGGATACACTCACAAGGTACATTAGGCTTTCGAGCAGACTAGTGTATTCTTGACCAAACAAGCGGTTGTTTATAAGTCAAAAGAGAAATGTTGATTTAAGTTTTCACTTATAAATTTGAGAACTTGTCTCAAAATTAATTTGAAATTAGTCTGACCTACCCTAAGGCTGGTCCATTAATGTTCAAATTAATTAATCGTGGAATTAGTAATTATTTTTTATGTGTTCTTTAATTTTTTCATTCATGCATCACGTTTACTATTCCAAAAAATACTGATATTTATTATATGCATAAATTCATTTTTGTTTATTTATTTATTCCTAGGCAAAATGTCTATTGGTGAATTACACACTGATGCCTTTCTCAAATCTTTGGTTTTTGAACCTTAAAACATGCAACACTGGTTTCGATGCATTTTGACCATTTTTTCTTATAAGAAGTTGATGTCAACTGACAGACCTCCAACAGAACCACCTTTGGCTACTAACTATGAAGCTGAAGAAAAATACGCAAATTGGATGAAATCTGATCGGTTGGCACATTATTGCATGCTTTCAACCATGCCTGACGAAACAAAGAAAAAATATATACATTATAATTCAGAACATGAGATGTGGCGAGCAATGACAAAGGAAATATTTGCTGAGTGTCATCGTTTGTATCAAACGAAAATGGTAAATGAGATTTACGTATATTTTTTCAACTTTGAATAGTAAATTCAAATACTATGAATAATGTTATCCAAAAAATAGGCACGGATGACGTGGCAGGCGATTTCTGAACACATGGATGACACCTGGCAGAGTTCTGTTAGAGTATCGACCAGTAAGATATTGCAAGCACAACAGTTGAGTTTTTCTTACGACCAGCATGGTCGTATACTCCACATATTTCAAGATGATTTTGTAAAGATTATACTCAATCCCGAGATTATCTCCAATAATTCCTGATGATCCGATTAATTAGGAGAGAATATCTGTAACAAATTAATGTAATCCTCCTTGACCCTATAAATAGAAAAAGATAGTTCAAGGAAGGGACTTTTGGCTTTTTGATTACTTGAGATTATAGATTTACGAGAGAACTAGAGCTATTACATTACGATATATTGTTTATTCTTCAGAGGTTGGTGAAACTCATAGAACCCTAGTTCTTTGATCACTCTTTTGAGATCTCATATCAATAATAGCTCAAGTGGACGTAGGTTATTACTAGTTTCTAGGGCCGAACCACTATAAATTCTTGTGTGCTTTACTGTTTTTGTCATTATATTCATTTCAACGTATCTGTCCACATCAAGCATTTTGACTCCGTGTCAGTTGACTAAAATCAGGGTCAACATTCTGGTGTTTCATTGAGAGCTTGATACGATATTATTGAAGCATAAATGGCGAAAACAACAAAGAAGACTGGGCAAGTTTGGAATTTGATGAGGAAGAGCTGGATTCCGAGACGCTGAGGAATACCCTGGGGGTATTGCAGGATGAACTGCCAATTTGAGGGCCAGCCAAGAAAGTGCTGCTGAAGTTATGGCGCGACAGCAACAAGAAATTGAGCGATAACGCTAGGAATTTAGTGAAAGATAGGCGGAGATGGACCGTCGTCAGAGGGAGGCCATGGAAGCCTTACAATTGGTTAGGAATCAGGCTGCACCTACCTCACAGCCTGCTCAACCTTCAAATGGGCCACCCCAAAGGGGTCCCAATCCTAGCCCGCCAATCCAGCCCTCGAGCCTCTAGAGGCCCGAGCAGCCGCCAATGCCGCAAGAGGATGTCCCACCAAGGGATCCTGAAACGCAGCCTCCATCCCAGGATGTTCATGACATTCCCCCGCAGCCAAGGCAGAATAGGACCGGGCAACAGCCCCACAGTCCTAGACGCCATAGGGGCGAAGAGCCAAACCCCTCGAGCAGAGGGCAGCGTCCTTCTGGCAACAGAAGGAACTCAGAGATAAGCTCTGCGGTCCGGGGCCCCCCACGGCATGATAATGCACGGGGACCTACGGACCAACGCAGGCCACCCTCTAACGCTCGGGAAGTTCCAGCCCAAGGAGGCAACCGAGGGGACAGTTGATCCCACCATAGCCAGTCGAGATTCAGAGATGGCCATGGCTACAATGAGGTCGACTCAGGCAGAGGAAATGCCGGTCGGAGAAATTGAGAGAGAGGTGGGGGAAAAAGCCCACCACCTAGGGAGGACCAACCCGAGAGACGTGACGCTGAGGGGCAACCTAGGCAAAATAACGTCTTCAACCGGCTCGGAGCAAGCGAGCAGCGGCGAAGAGACGAGGATTTAAGAGATGTACTCAACGATCGTCGGGAACGGCATGACGAGTACGTTCCCCCAGCACCAGAGGCCCCGGAGATTCCCGATGTCATGCAAGCCCAAACAGATGCCCTGAACCAGGCTGTACAACAGCTAGTCGGGGGAAGGACGTCTCATATCGAGTACGACAGGAGAAGAGGCACTCATTTCGTTTAAAGGATAGCTATGGCAGAAACTCCTAGCAAGTTTAAGATGCCCATGCTTCCAAACTTTGACGGGTATGGTGACCCGGTATCTCATGTCAACAAGTTTGAGATACAAATGGATATTCAGAAAGTGTCCGAAGACGCTCGGTGCAGGATCTTTCCTGCAACACTTTCTGATGCTGCACAGGAGTGGTTTTTCACATTCCCTCCTGCAAGTATTGTTTCTTGGGAGATGTTCGTAAAAGAGTTTTACGGACAATTCTATGCGGGTCGTGTGCACCCAACTGAGGCGAATCAGCTGGTCGAGATACGCCAGCAAGAAGGAGAGCCACTGAAGGATTACGTCCAGCGCTTCATGCGAGCAGCGGCTGGAGCCAAAACAGTGGGTGACGAGGGCAAGATGATGGCCTTAACTGTGGGAGTTAGGCGCCGCACGCCTTTGTGGAGTAGCCTTAGAAAGCATGGAGTTAAGACTACTCAAGAATTTTTAGATAGAGTTGATCGGTACATCAAGCTCAAAGATACCATTGCCAGTGAAGGAAAACCCCCAGGCAAGGATAAGGGGACTGCCGATCCCGCCAAAGCCGTCAATGGGTCAAAACCCAACAGCAACGACAAAGGCAATGGGAACGACAATGGCAATGGCAAGAATGGGGGAAACGACCGCATAATGAGCTTTCCACCTCTGAGAATAAACGCGCCAAGGGCAATCGTTATGAACCACGGTTCACTAACTACACTGCCCTTATTGAGTCTCGGGGAGAGGTGTATCAGGCCACGAGTTCTAGTGTCCCTTATGAAAAACCCGCTCCCATTCGAAAAGACATTTCGAAGAGAGACACTACGAAGTTCTGTCGTTATCATAACGACTACGGACATGATACAAATGAATGCAACCAACTGAAAGATGAAATCGAGTTCCTTATCAGACAAGGACACTTGCGAAGATACGTACGGGCCTCGGGAAATTCCCAATGAGAAGCTCCAGGTGGCAACAAGCAGGCGCCCGAACGTCAACGCTCGCCACCTTTGCAGCCTGCCCCCGTAGCTGGTACTTTACTCACCATCTGTGGAGGCCTGCACCTCTCGGGAAGCAGTGGAAAGGCGAGGGAATGATATGCTCGGATCCTACGTCACGACTAGGACATTGAGATAATGACTGTGGAGGACAGGGCATCAAAGAAGGCTCGATCAGAGGATGGTGAAATAACCTTCTCTGATAGCGATGCCCAGCATGTCCGGTTCCCACATTCTGATCCACTGGTCGTGGATGTTCAAATTTCCAATATGATGGTGAAGAGAGTGCTAGTTAATACAGGAAGTTCAGTAAACATCTTATACAAATCTTCGCTAGAACGCATGAAGTTGTCCGTCAAGGACTTGGAGCCCTGCAACCAAACGATTTACGACTTCTCCGGTGAGGGACTCGCCCCAACAGGGTCAATCAGACTTCCAGTAACAGTAGGTACAACGCCTGCTACCAGGACATTACTCGTTGCTTTCATAGTAGTCGATTGTCCTTCGGCGTACAATGATGTCATTGGAAGGCCCATACTTGTTGACCTTCGGGTCGTCACCTCAGTATGGCACTTGGCCATGAAATTCCCGACAGACGCAGGGGTAGGACACGTGTTGGGAAATCAGAGGGAAGCAAGGGAGTGCTACAATGCCTCAGTCACAAAGGTGAGGAAGGGAACGTCGAAGAGCACCCCCCCAGATAGGTTGCAGATGGCTATTGATACACAAGCCCAATCCGGTGATGGAGTCACCAAATAGGGTGTTGCCCAAAGGGAGGATAGGGATTTATATCCTCGCTTTGGGGATTTTGAGGAAGATGTTGGACCCGTCGAGGACCTGGAAGAGGTCCAAGTTGACGAAAAAGACCCGACCAGAGTTGTAAAGGTTGGGAAAAATTTAGAAGCAACAACGAAGCATGCACTGGTGGAATTTTTGCGAAAGAACCAGGAAGTTTTTGCCTGGTCACATAAAGACATGGCTGGAATAGATCCTGCAGTTATCAGCCATGTCCTGAACGTTGACAAGAGTTTTCCACCCGTGCAACAGAAAAGGAGGCTGCTCGATAAGGATGGATCGAAAGCCTTAAAAGAGGAAGTTGAAAGACTAAAGGAGAATGGGTTCATCAGGGTGGCATTTTATCCATCGTGGGTTTCTAATCCAGTACTAGTTCCCAAGCCTAATGGAAAATGGCGAATCTGTGTGGATTTCACAGACCTTAATAAAGCCTGCCCAAAAGATTGCTTCCCACTCCCAAGGATCGAACAGCTAGTCGAAGCAACTGCAGGGCATGAGATCCTCTCTTTCATGGATGCATACTCAGGATACAATCAGATCAGTATGCATCCCCCTGACGAGGATCATACTAGCTTTCAGACCGATACAGGGTTATACTATTATAAAGTAATGCCCTTCGGACTGAAAAATGCTGGTGCGACTTATCAGCGATTGGTTAACTTAAGGACTTAATCGGAGTAAACATGGAGGTGTACGTGAACGACATGCTGGTAAAGTCAAAGAAGGCAGAAGGACATGTAAATGATTTACAAGAGTGTTTCAACGTCCTGAACAAATATCAGATGAAGTTAAATCCTCTCAAATGTTCTTTCGGAGTAGGATCAGGGAAATTTTTGGGGTTCATTGTTAATTCAAGAGGAATCGAGGCCAACCTCGACAAGATCAAAGCCCTGATCGACATGAAATTGCTGGTGAAAATCAAAGATGTGCAAATTTTAACTGGAAGAATTGCCGCACTAAGTAGATTCATTTCCAAGTCGACGGATAAATGCGTCCCTTTCTTTAATCTACTTAGAGGCAACAAGAAGTTCGAATGGACCGGAGACTACGAACATGCTTTCCAGGCCTTAAAGGCCCACATGGCACAGCCTCCTATTTTATCGAAACCCATAGATGGAGAAACTTTGTTCATTTACCTGGCGATCACCGAATTTGCTGCTAGTGCGGTACTAGTACGAGAAGAAGAAGGCGTACAAAAGGCGGTTTACTATGTAAGCAAGAGGTTAATCGGAGCTGAGTTGAGGTACCCTCCAATCGAAAGATTAGCCTATTGCTTAATCTTGGCCTCAAGGAAGTTACGTCCTTACTTCCAAGCCCATCCCATCACAGTCTTAACTAACCAGCCCCTACGGCAAGTTCTGCAAAAGCCAGAGGCGGCTGGGCGCTTATTAAAATGGGCAGTTGAACTCGGGCAGTTCGATATCACATATTCACTGCGAGCAGCAGTAAAAGGACAAGTCTTGGCTAATCTTATCACTGAATTCACTGAGCTCCCAGATGATGAGCAGTGCGAAAAACCTAGCGCACCTGAGCCCCAAGTCGAAGCTCCTTCGTGGAAGTAATTCACGGACGGATCGTCCAACAAATCTCACGCAGGAGCTGGAGTGATATTGATAACGCCAGAAGGGCATCGATTTCACTGTGCTATTAGGTTCGATTTCACCGCATCAAACAATGAGGCTGAATATGAAGCACTCCTCGCAGGGCTAAGGTTAGCCAAAGACATGAGTATAAAAGTGCTTGATATTTACAGTGATTCACAACTGATAGTGAATCAGGTCTTAGGGGAGTATCAAGCACGGGGCCTCAAAATGGTGGCCTACTTAGATAAAACTAAAGATTTGTTGGTGCAATTCGAGGAGTATACCATCCAGCAAATTCCCCGAGATCAGAATTCAAACGCAGATGCCTTAGCCAAACTCACAAGTGCGAAAGACGCTAACACTTTTTATACAGTGCCAGTAGAAAGGTTATGCGAGCCGAGCATACGAGCAAACGAAACCAATATGGAAATTCGAGTAGAAGATACATGGATGGCATCGTACTTGGAGTATCTCACAAATGGTGTACTACCAGGAGATAGAAACAAAGCCAAAACTCTTCAAAGACAGGCTGCTAGGTATATACTGGTCGATGGTGTTCTTTTCCGAAGAGGATACTCCATGGCACTGCTTAGATGTATTACACCAGAAAAGGCTAAAGAGTTAATGAGGGAAGTACATGAAGGCTTCTGTGGGGATCACGCTGGGGGGCAGAGGTTGTCGAAAAAGATTCTAAGGCAGGGTTATTTCTGGCCAACTATGAACGAAGACTCAATGGAGTTTGTGCGAAAATGCGATAAGTGTCAGAGGTTTTCCAAGATCCCGCGCGCAGCTCCCAACGAGTTAAAGCAGATGCAGAGTCCTTGGCCTTTCGCGGTATGGGGTATAGATTTGATTGGATCCTTGCCAATGGGAAAGGGTGGAGTAAAATACGTAGTCGTAGCAGTCGAATACTTCACCAAATGGGCCAAAGCTGAGCCGCTCGCTACCATAACGAACAAGAAAGTTCTTGACTTTGTCATCAAGAACATTGTTTGCCGATATGGTTTGCCTCGAAAAGTTGTCTCAGACAACGACACGTAGTTTGACAATGACTTATTCACAGACTTCTGCGAAAGGCATGGAATCGTCAAAAGCTTTTCTTCAGTTGTGCATCCACAAGCAAATGGGCAAGTCAAAGCAGTGAATAAAACACTTAAAGATACCCTGAAGAAAAGACTCAAAGACGCTAAAGGAGCATGGCCAGAACAGCTGCCTGAAGTACTCTGGTCGTATAGAACTTCTCATCGAACAACAACAAGTCATACCCCGTTTTCCTTAGCATACGGATATGAAGCTATGTTGCCAGTCGAGTTAGATCCGCCCTCACATCGAAGAATCACATACGACCATGACCAGAATAGCCAACTGTTGATGGAGTCCCTAGACTCGCTTGACGAGAAACGAGAAAAAGCCCAACTCCGAGTAGCTACGTACCAGCAAAAAGTCGCCTGGTATTTTACTCAAAAGTGAAAGAAAGAAAGTTCAACGTCAGAGACCTAGTACTTCGACGAGTTTTCTTAAGCACCCGCGACCCAGCTGCTGGAGTACTCGGACCAAACTGGGAAGGACCTTGCCAGATTAAAGAAGTCCTTCATCCAGGCACTTACAAGCTTACACGCTTAAACGGAGATCTCGTTCCACGCTATTGGAACGGAGAACACCTGCGCAAGTATTACCAATAAACAGTCCTTTTTAAAGGATTGGCTTGTATTAATTTTTACAAGTTTTGAAAAAAGGGTTAGCCATGTTATATGGCTAATCGCTTATAAATGTAAGATCTTTTTAAGATCACTCATAAAGACATGTTTAGTCCATTTTAATACGAGAATTATAAGGGACTGTGCATAGCCAGTCATTCTTACCAACCTTTGTAAATTCTTTTTACAAGTATTTGTTCATTACGTGTGTTGTTTTGCTATATTATAAGTGTTGCATTTCCTATCGAGTAATAATGTTCATACAGGTCGTGGTCAAGGCAAGTGACCAAGGACCTAAAGCTCCTCAGTCACGTGGGGGGCATATAAGGTACATCGATAGCAAAGCATACCAGGAGGTATGTAAACACAAGAACAAAATGAGTGAAAGCATACTACGGTACTTAGAGTATTTTTCAAATTTTATATTTTGTTAAATCAAGCCAAAGTACTATGCTAAGTTCGGTAATGCGAACAGATGTTATAATAAGCAGAAATATTATAATATCAAAAGGAATTCTCTTACACCGGAAGAAGTACTGCTTGGATGTAATTGTTCAAAGTAAAAGGAAAATATGCTGCCCATGCAGCAAAATTAAAAATAAAATATAGTCTTTACATCACGACCCGTAGGTCGTATAATCAAAGAAAAGAAAAAGAATAAAAACTTCAAGGAGCATTAGGAGCAGGAGGATCTTGTTCAGCACTCTGGTCGACTACGTCCCCGATGGGTTCTCCTCCCTTTAGCTCTTTCTTCGGCAGTAAACCGAGCAGTACAGCGGGCTAACTCGGCATTCCTAGCGTCATCTGGGAGGTAGCTGAAGTCGGCACCTTGGTTGTGTTTCCAAAAATCGTAGAAACACTGAAGTGTCGCGTTCTTATACCTCTCCAGGTCCTTGGCATTAGTGAGCTTAAGCTGTTCCACCTGGCTTTTGAGGATGGCATTGGCCGTGTCCTTAGTGAGATGCTCCTCCCTAAGTTTCTTGACTTCACGCCAGTGGATTCGGCTGGACTCCAGGTATTCATCCCTCTGCTTCCTCACAGTTTCTTGAGAAGCTTGCTTCTCTGCTAGTTCTGCCACCGCAGCATCCCTCTGCTGGGTGACCACCTCCAACTCTTAGCATGCCTAGCCTCCGCTGCCTTAAGCTCCTCAACAACCGGACTGCTCGATGCTAACGATGGCGCGAGTGCGAGCAACGGTCATTGTCAGCATGGCCTGCAGTCAAAGAATAAAATTTAGGCTATATTACAAGAAGGAAAGATAAAGGCCAAGAGAAAGAGTACTTACACTAGCCACTTCGTTAAGGGCCCTGTTAAGGATCTGATCGACCTCCATGCTCTCAGCTTCAACCATTGCTTCCCTGCAATGGTCATGCTTCAGGATGTGAGCAAGGCAATCTTTAGCTGATCGTAGGGAACGGCTCGAGAGTCTGGCCTCGGGAAGTTCTGCTTGCGGGGCCTGTTCTTTTTTAGCCGCAAGCGAAGGGTTGGCAGCAGGGGTAGTCTCCTTCTCAGCAGAAGCAGGAGGTTGGGCAGAAGGTTGGCCAGTGGGCCCATCCTTGGAAGAATCAGCTATTTGACCCTTCTTGGCCGAGGGTGCTTGGCTTGATTCACCATCATGTCTCCTAGCTGATTTCCTCCGTCGGACCAGGGGGACCTCCTCTTCCTCTTGAGTCTGGTATAAGTCGAAAACATTGGGGGAAGCCATCTCTGCAGAAAAAGAAAAGCATGCAGACAGTAAGACAAAAATTGATGAAAAATCATGGCAAATCGAAAAAGAGGTCACAAAGTTTAATACCCGAGCTACAACTACTTGTCGCTACACTACTGACTCTATTAGTCATACACTCACTCTCTGGCATGAAGAAGTCTGGCCCTAGATTTGGAGTATACGTAAAATTTCCGTCCCTGTCGAATTGGAAAGCTATTTAAAAGCATAATAACAGTATCGTTTTCGTCTGAAGTCTCATCCAAGGGCTCTACTGCCTTTTGTTTCCCCTTCCCTTGGGGCGCAGAAGGCCTCTCTGCTGAAGGGTCGCCAGTGGGTTCCCTAATCATAACCCCCGTTGGCCTCCTTCGGGGAGGAGACATTGGGGGTTGCTGCTCGGGATCCCCCTCGGCAGTGGCATCTGCCACCACAGTTTCCCTCATTTCCTGACAAGGAGCTAGGAGGCCAGATAGCCTCAGGTTTTCATCAATGACCAGGGAATTAACGCTTTTTTCAGTGTCTGCCATCCTGGCCAGTGCATTGGAACTCAACACCATGTCTGGTGTTGGGTTCGGGCGTAACCATGGTCCTGAAAGGCACAAGATACTTTAGAGAAGTGCAGAAGAACTTGCTAAGGAAAAGTAGCAACCAGTGAAAATGGACATTTACCTCCTCGAGCGGAGGCCAAGTTGTTCGTAGTCATGTCTGGCGTGAGGAAATACTCCTGATTATATTTCCCCACGTTAGAGATATGAGTAGTATCACTCAGGAACGTGCGGTTTGTTTCCTAGTGACAAAGGTGAAAAAAGCCCGTCCCGTATTGTTGAGGGTTGGACTTAAGGTCAAAAAGTAAGTTGACCTCGTGAGGGGCGAGCTCTGGCCATTTTTTGAGTTTATAGAGGATATAGAGTGCAACCAGCATTCTATATCCGTTTGGGGTAATTTGAAAGGGGGCAACACCGAAGTAGTTTGCCACCCTCTGATAAAATGGATGTAGAGGAAGGGTGGCCCCCGCCTGTAGAGTCCAAGAATTTTACTTCGCTAGTTAGATAGTAGTATTATAGTAATAATAGTATTATCTTTATGCCTGTGGATTTTTGGTTCAGACCGGGATTTATTTGGACACTCATAATAGTACTTGTAGATTTTCTAAGTTTAACCTAGAGTTTAGGAATATTAATTTTAACCTAAGGTTTGATTAATATGACTGATATTGAGGATAATATTTAGTATACTATAAGGTTTAGATAAGAACCAATTAGATAATAGCACATGTTATGTATGGGTTTATTAATGATTAAGTATTTTGAGGATTAAATTTATTAAGGTTAAAATTTGAATACCCTAAGGCCAGTCAGCAGCTTTGAAAACGTTAGAGGGCTTAGTCAAGGATGTTTACTCAATTCAAATTAAGCTAAAAATGTGTAATTTCGTGTTTAAATAATCAGCGTATGCCGATATATCGCAGCTATAGGGGGCGATATATCACAGCACGAAGATACGAAAAACACGAAACGTTGCACGATTGCCTCGGGCATACTGGCCCAGGCGATATATCGCCTATAGGGGGCGATATATCGCCCCTCTCAGCATATTTTGAAAGTTTTCAAAAACGTTCTCCATTCAAACCTTCAACCTCTTGATGAGTTCATCATCTTTTTGAACGAGTCTTCAGCCTCTGCTGAACGATAATTCAAATTATTTTCACTTAAAAAGCCATTATTTTAATTCAAGTTAAATGAAGATCTTTTCATTCCTAAACTCTATAAATAGGACCTAGTACCCAACCATTTATTCATCTATTACTCTAAGTTCAGAGGCTGCAAGTTGATAGGTGAGTGTGAGAGTGTAAACACTTGGGTTGGGAATTATAAGCTTGACCATTATAAGCTTATCAAACACTTGGGGAAGTAAGGTTTATTCACATTTCGGTTCAAGGTTTAGATTGGTCATATAAGTCTTCAAGGTATTTCCAAACTCTAGTCCATTTCTGTATTATGTTCTTTAAAAATTCTCGTAGTCTTCTACTCATTCTAACCTTATTCTTATTCTTGGTTAGGAAATCCAAGTTCTTAAGCACAAGGTTTTTTGTAAGTATATTTTGATAGCATAGTCCCTTTTTCACTTTCATCCCTTTTCTTCAATATACTCACCATATTATAAATGGTTTTTAGGAGTGTTCCAAGGTCCCAAATCAATTCCCATATCCCAGTAATTTTGGTAAGGAAAATAGGATAGGATTTATGTGTTATATGATTTTATATGTTATCTTATGATTTTATGTTATGTAATATGTTATGTTAAGTATGATTGTAGACTTGCGCATATGACCTATATGACTAACAAGCCCCAAATAGATTATGGGCATATGACTTGCTTAGCTAGAAAGACCCCACTAATCTAATGGGCATATGACTTGCTTAGTTTATGGGACCCCAAGTAATAATGGCCATTATAGTATGTATGTGACATAAGTGTTATAGTATGTTTTATGTTGCATTATGAATTTTTATGTATATGGCTATATGTTAGATTTTCCTTGCTGGGCATTAGGCTCACTCCTTTTTGTTTATATGTGCAGGAAAATAGTTTTAGTGGCGGGTAAGGTTCTTGGCAGCTTGGGGAATGTGTATTGAGGCGAAATGGATTCAAAGAGCCGAGAGTTTCGATTCGAGGATGTAGTTTTTGTTCTTATGGTTTTTATATGTATTTTTCTGCATTTTATTATGTAATCTCTTTTTAAATTATCATTATGTCATGTTTTGGTTTTAAAACAATGGGATCCCATATCCTAACTTAAACTTTATGTAAGTTTGACCTTTGTTTTTTTCAAAGTTTTAATAAAGTTATGATCTTATCACTTGTAAGTGTTATTAAGAATTAGTGTTTATGTATAGTTTTCGTTAATGGTCCAAAATTCTAGAGTAGTTGGGTCATTACACCGCCTCTATGTGGTCCCTTGACCAAGCGCTGTAGACGCCCCCAGGCAGATTAGCTCTCTGGTCAGCAGCTGGGATCTTGAGATTGCCCGGTAAGAGGATACTTCCTAAGGTAATTGGCAAGCATCTGGGGAGTCACCTAGCTAGTGGGAGAAAGATACCACTCAACATCAGGAAGGTTTTGATGCCAAGGGCGAGCCCTAACTTGAATACGAGGGTCAAGGGCAATGTTTTCTCGACCACTGGTCGAGGGAACCCTAGCCTGCGAATCAGGCTGGGCAGGTGGATTTGGATTGTTTTCAGGGTTCGGTTTCTTCTTGCTCGGAGATTTAGAGCGAGCCATTTGAGGTGATGGTTGAGGTATAGAAGAAGAAGCTCTGGAAAATGGAATCTCATGGATGCGATGGGCCGGCTGTTCTTTGCCTTCAAGCAGTTGTGCAAGAAGATCGTCGTCGATTGGCCGCTCACCTCCCCACAAATCTGGCATTAAAATTTGCGAACAGAAGAATAGGGAGGTGAGGATGAAGAATTTAGAAAGTTTTTTAGAATAACGCTGGTCGAGTATAAAAGTCAAACTTTTATACAACAACATTCTAACAAAAAACTAATTTTTTCACATGAACAGTTTGAAAAACATATCAAAAAGTTTTTGAAAAAGCTTTTTCAACTCCTTTTAGGGTGGGAAAAACTTAGTTTTTCAACTGGCATAAAAATTGAATTTTTACTTCGATTTTACGTCCTAAAGTTGTGATCTCAACTATCAAACTAACTCGTAACTCCTTAATGGCAAAGAAATATCATCCTATACAGCATCACCCATTAAACCCCCTACTGTCAAGCATCTCAACCCAGGAACATAAGAGCTTAATAGTCAATTCACAAAGGCATGCACGACAAAAATAAAGAGCATGAAAGTTCTGAGACTTACCAGAGAAAAGATCGTGGAGATTTAAGAGAGTTTCGAGCGTCGACGAACTGACGGGCTGGATCTTGAAACACTGGAAGATGGTCTCCAGAAGAGAATGGAAGTTCTGATTTTAGGGTTTCTTGAAGGAGGAATAACTTGCGTAAAAAGGAAAAGGAGACTCTGGGAAGGCTATATATATTTTGTCTGTGGCATGAAAGAGGAAGTAATCATCAGTTTCCTCTTTTTCGAAGCATGGGGAAGGGTGATAGTCGTCAATAGGTTACTTGGGAACCGAAAAGCCGTGATTGGACAGGGGTAGGTTACTTTTCCCAAGGATGCACGAACTCCTCTGACAGATCTGGTGGGGTAATCGAAGGGTCGTTTCATTAAAGTTTATTTATTGTTGGTCATAATAAATAAACTTAGGGGCAAATGTTATCCAAAAAACAGGCACATATGATGTGGCAGGCGATTTCTGAACACGTGGATGACACCTGGCAGAGTTCTGTTAGAGTATCGACCAGTAAGATATTGCAAGCACAACGGTTGAGTTTTTCTTACGACCAGCATGGTCGTATACTCCGCATATTTCAAGATGATTTTGTAAAGATTATACTCAATCCTGAGATTGTCTCCAATAATTCCTGATGATCCGATTAATTAGGAGAGAATATCTGTAACAAATTAATGTAATCCTCCTTGAGCCTATAAATAGAAAAAGATAGTTCAAGGAAGGGACTTTTGGCTTTTTGATTACTTGAGATTATAGATTTACGAGAGAACTAGAGCTATTACATTACGATATATTGTTTATTCTTCAGAGGTTGGTGAAACTCATAGAACCCTAGTTCTTTGATCACTCTTTTGAGATCTCATATCAATAATAACTCAAGTGGACGTAGGTTATTACCAGTTTCTGGGGCCGAACCACTATAAATTCTTGTGTGCTTTACTATTTTTGTCATTATATTCATTTCAACGTATCTGTCCACATCAAGCATTTTGACTCCGTGTCAGTTGACTAAAATCAGGGTCAACATTCTGGTGTTTCATTGAGAGCTTGATACGATATTATTGAAGCATAAATGGCGAAAACAACAAAGAAGACTGGGCAAGTTTGGAATTTGATGAGGAAGAGCTGGATTCCGAGACGCTGAGGAATACCCTGGGGGTATTGCAGGATGAACTGCCAATTTGAGGGCCAGCCAAGAAAGTGTTGCTGAAGTTATGGCGCGACAGCAACAAGAAATTGAGCGATAGCGCTAGGAATTTAGTGAAAGATAGGCGGAGATGGACCGTCGTCAGAGGGAGGCCATGGAAGCCTTACAATTGGTTAGGAATCAGGCTGCACCTACCTCACAGTCTGCTCAACCTTCAAATGGGCCACCCCAAAGGGGTCCCAATCCTAGCCCGCCAATCCAGCCCTCGAGCTCCTAGAGGCCCGAGCAGCCGCCAATGCCTCAGGAGGATGTCCCACCAAGGGATCCTGAAACGCAGCCTCCATCCCAGGCTGTTCATGACATTCCCCCGCAGCCAAGGCAGAATAGGACCGGGCAACAGCCCCACAGTCCTAGACGCCATAGGGGCGAAGAGCCAAACCCCCCGAGCAGAGGATAAACTAATGCTTGTTATACAAATGCTTTGGGATAAACTAAATTTACATACGTATAATGAATGACAAATTTTTTACTTAATTCTGAATTATTTAAAACAGCTAATCCTAGATCTATTAAACGACAAAAGACTTGTTCCGATGGTGAAACATATCTGTGGTACTTGAGATTGGGCCATATTGGTCTAGATAGAATTAATAGGCTTATAAAGGATGGTCCTTTTAGAGAACTATCTATTGGATCTCTTCCTGTTTGTCAATCCTGTCTAGAAGGCAAGATGACCAAGAGACCTTTCTCTGCTAAAGGTTCAAGAGCTACATAACCAATTCAGCTGGTACATACAGATGTTTGCGGTCCACTTAATGTACAAGCAAGAGGAGGTTATGAATACTTTGTCACTTTCGTTGATGATTATTCAAGATATGGTTACCTATACTTAATGAAAAAAAATCTGAAACTTTTGGAAAGTTCAAAGAATTTCAAGCAGAAGCTGAAAAGCAATTAGGTAAATCACTGAAAGTTCTTCGATCTGATCGAGGAGGAGAGTACTTGGATTTTGAATCAAGGACCATCTGCGTGAGCATGGTATTCAATCCCAACTCACAGCACCTGGAACGCCATAGCAAAATGGTGTTTCAGAAAGACAGAATAGAACGTTACTAGATATGGTTAGATCAATGATGAGCTTCTCATCTTTACCACTGTCATTCTGGGGCTATGAGATTCAATGTGCTCTATACATATTGAATTTTGTTCCATCTAAGTCTATCCAGAAGACACCCATGGAATTATGGAATGGTTGTAAACCTAGTTTACACCATTTTTGAATTTGGGGGTGTCCTGCACATGTGCTTAAAGGAAAGACTGGGAAGTTGGAATCACGCTCTGAAGTATGCATGTTTGTGGGCTATTCCAAAGAGACAAGAGGTGGAATTTTATATAGTCCAAAAGAAAATAAACAGTTGTATTGACAAATGCAACTCTTCTTGAACATGACTATGTCAATGACCACAAACCTCATAGTAAGGTTGTACTAGAGGAGATCGTGTCGAATGAAGTTGCAAAGTCATCAGCAACAACCAATGAAAAATGGCAAGAGGAAACTACTAGTTCTAGTTAGAATAGTGTAGAGCCTCGTCGTAGTGGGAGGATTAGTAAGCAACCCATGCGCTATGAACACGAAGTTCAAATGCTTGTGTCTGACACAAACAAAGATGATCCATTGACATTTAAAGATGTAATGAATGATTCTGATAAGGACAAATGGCAAGACGCCATGAAGCAAGAAATGGAATAAATGTATTCCAATTCTGTCTGGGTTCTTGAAGATCCACCTGAGAATATCAAACCCATTGGTTGCAAGTGGATATTCAAGAAGAAAAGAGGAACGGATGGGAAAGTAGAGATTTTCAAAGCAAGTTTTGTAGCCAAAGGCTACACACAGAAAGAAGGGGTTGATTGTGAAGAAACTTTTTCTCCTGTAGCCATGCCAAAATCCATTTGTATACTTTTATCCATTGCTGCGTACATGGATTATGAGATTTGGAAAATGGATGTCAAAATAGCTTTTTTAAATGGCTACCTTGATGAAACCATTTACATGTCTCAACCAGAAGGGTTCGAAGTAAAAGGTCAAGAGCAAAAAGTTTGCAAGCTTCTTAGGTCCGTCTATGGACTCAAACAAGCTTCTAGATCTTGGAATCTTAGATTTTATGACACAATTAAATCATTTGGTTTTGAACAAAACGTTGACGAACCTTGTGTCTATAAACAAATCAGAGATGGTGTAGCCGTATTCCTCGTTCTTTACGTTGATGATATATTACTGATTGACAATGATGTAACATCATTATCAAACGTAAAGAACTGGTTAGCTGAACAATTCCAAATGAAAGATTTGGGCGAAGACAAGTATGTTCTGGGCATTAAAATTCTTAGAGATAGACAGAACAAGACTTTGGCACTGTCTCAAGAAACTTATATTGATAAGGTGCTAGAACGCTTTAATATGCGAAACTCCAAAAATGGTGATATGCCAACCCATTCGGGAGTATTCCTTTCCAAGGAGTAGTGTCCCAAAACACCTCAGGAAGAGGAAGATATGAGATAGTATCCATATGCCTCAGCGGTAGGCAGTCTAATGTATGCCATGTTGTGTACAAGACCTGACATTTGTTATGCAGTAGGGATAGTCAGCCATTATCAATCCAATCATGGATTGAGTCATTGAATTGCAGTGAAGAAGAATATTCTCAAGTATCTTAGAAATATTAGAGATTATATTCTTGTATATTCAGGTGGAGACCTGAACCCCACTGGTTACACTGATTCTGATTTTCAATTAGACAGAGATAGTTGGAAATCGACGTCTGGATCGGTGTTTACTCTTGGAGGAGGAGCAGTGGTCTGGCGAAGTATTAAACAAACTAGCATTGCAGACTCCACCATGGAAGCCGAGTATATAGCAGCTTGTGAAGCAGCTAAGGAGGTTGTGTGGCTCAAGAAGTTCTATT
Source organism: Humulus lupulus (assembly GCF_963169125.1). NCBI lineage: Eukaryota > Viridiplantae > Streptophyta > Magnoliopsida > Rosales > Cannabaceae > Humulus > Humulus lupulus. Next base: position 189,916,846 of record NC_084798.1, on the reverse strand, counting down.
CCGATTTGGAAGTAGCGCCAGATATGGATAAGCCACTAGTCCTATACTGTGACAACAGTGGGGCAGTAGCTAACTCAAAGGAACCACGGAGTCACAAGAGGGGAAATCACATCGAGAGGAAGTATCACTTGGTAAGAGAGATAGTTCATCGAGGAGATGTTGCAGTTATGAAGATAGCTTCAGAGCATAATCTTGCAAATCCTTTCACAAAGACTTTATACATGAAATATTTTAAGGAGCATGTAAGAAACATGGGAATGAGAGAGATGCCTCATTCGCTTTAGGGCAAGTGAGAGATTTTTGGGAATTGTGCCCCTGAAAGCATATGTAGTAGAAATTGTTTTAAGAAATAAATAAATTAATTAATTTTTTTGTGCATATATTTTATGGACTATATTATTCTGTGATAATATTAAGTAAATATCAAAAAATTCCTAAGCTCATATATGTGATCTCAACCACGTATTGGTATGGGAGGATTGTGTTTGAGATAAATGAACTTGAATAGTTTGCAGTAAAATAAAGTTATGAAATCTTTAGATTAACTACTCCAAGTACGGTCTACTAGTATTATGAATACATGCGATCTAGATCCGAATTACTAGTGTAGTAGGACACTTTAGTGAATGTACTTTATATATATTAGAGAATATATAGAACTGGACCAAATATGTTTATTAATACTTAGTTAAATACCGTTTCGAAGTATTAATAAAATATATCAACTGATGATCATATACAAATAAATCTTAATCCTGAAGTTACTATGAACTCTTGTTTATGTTATATGAGTTCTTTGATTCACTCGTTAGGGTTTGTCAGAATGATCAGGCTAGAAACTTTTGTTTTGGGAACTCATTAATGTAAATGGCTGGGGACATAGTATACAGATATGGAATCTATACCTTCTCGTAAGAGATTGAATAATGATTCTCTTAAGCATTGAATTTTAGGACTGAAATGTTATTAGCTCAAATTCATAATTTAGTTATGAATTAACCTTCACTAGTGAAGTCAATGGTACTTAAGGAAACAAGATATAATTAAAAGGGTAAAACGGTAATTTTATTCCCAATTAATTATGAACCATTATTAGAGGGTTAATTTGTATGTAATGATTATATCAATGGACGCTTTATTATTATAAAGTACTCAGTAAATGAAATGTCTATAATTACAAGAGTGCAGTCTCATATTTATACTGGAGTAATCATGAGATTAATAAATTAAGATTATTTAATTAAAGAGTTTAATTAATAATTTCAAATTTATTGGAGCTTGGAATCATAGGTCCATAGGTCCCCACAACAGCTCTATCAATACTATTCAAGACAAGAGTTGATATAAATGGTAAAATGGTGAAAAGACATATTTAAGAAGAAATTTGTTATTCAGGCCAAATATGCAATTATGTGATAATAGTGATTAATTTATTAATTTCTAAATTAGTTTTAATTAACAAAATTAATTAATATATAATTTTTGAAATTATATTAATTAATTAATTAATTATAATTTTCAAAATTATAATAAAATTAATATTTAATTTTTTAAATTAGTATTAATTAATTGGTAGAATTAATTAAATATCTATATTTGAGTGAGAGATAATAATTTGATAAGTTCAAATTGGATTTGAATTTAAAATATTGATATTTATTCAAATAATTAATTATCATTTGATAATTAGTTAAAAAAATATAATAAATCCAAATTTGAATTAATTATCAAGTTGTTGGATTTTATCTGATAAGGTAGTTTGAATAAATAATTGTGGAAAAATTTGTTCTATTATAATATAATGAAATATTATATTATATTATAATATAATGTTTTAAATTAAATAAATGTGACAAAGAGTGTCACATATTGTAACATATAATAGAGAGATACAATATTTAGATATATGAGATATATCCAAATATGTAACATATTTGGTATTACAAATTTATAACTTCCAAATATTACCCTTTATTGTGTAAATTTGGTGTTACACAATATTGAGATGAATTTCATAAAGCCATATGTGAAATAGCTGTTAGAGATATGATTTTAATCCCAATAATGTGTTTTGGGGTTACAAAATCATTTGGGAAGGTTTGGAACCGTTTGGAAAAACAGCACATTTTCAAGTGCTGAAAATGGTAAGTGGTCGCGGCCACTGAATGTTGGTGGCCGCGGCCTGTGGGACAGAGAGTAGTGGTTGTGACCACTAATGTCCCTGGCAACGGCCACAGGCCAAAACTAACTATTTTTTCAGTTTTTTCAATCTTTGTTGAACGGTTCAAAAAACCCAAATAACTTCCAAATCTCATTTTTAATTCCATAATAATCCAATTAATCATTGGTAACAGCCATGAGGGTTGATGGAATTTGAAATTCAAAGGGTGTCTCTAAACTCTATAAATAGGAGCCTATTGCTCACTTGAAAGACACAACATTTCTATCCATTAGAGCACTTGGCTAGAAACACCTTTGAGGCTTGATAATTCCAGAAAGCTTTTCCAATATCTGAGAGAGATTCTTTAGTGCTTGAGTTAGAGGGAAATAAGCTTTTGGACAAAGGTTTTAAACTTTGTTCAAGTTGGTGATCCCCAACACTCTTCACTTAGGTTGTGTAAGTGAGAGTTTCCTTTTGTTTTGTTCTTACACTTTTCTCTATTGCTTTTCTTCTTATTTTCTTATTCTATTTACTTGTAACTTTTGCTTAGAGTTGTATTCTCAGTATTCTTTTCTTCTTCTTTTTCTTCTTCCTTTTATGTGTTTATTTGTATTTTCAGTTATAGAGTTGTAACTTTATTTAATCAATCAATATTTATTTGTAATATTATTGCATAGAGTTGTATTTTCTTACCATTTCCATTGAGGCAAATACTATTTTTCCTAACATTCAAAAGCTTATTCCATTGTTTGTTTCAATGAAAGGTGAGACTATCAAGATCATGAACCAAGACCTAGTGAGGTTGCATAGATTTTATGGATCCAATTGAACTAGGTGGTAAGACAAGGTAAGTGTAAATGTATTCATTATTTTATATAATAGTGATGAAATTTTATTTCATGTATTAGCATGTTTTTCAAATGTTGATATATGAATAATTGTGTAAATGTTAACATGTGAAATATGAGATACATTGTAACATAGTTAACACATTTACTAGTGAGAGATAATGTGTAATCCTTAGAAGTGAACTTTTGACAAGCTCTACATAATCTAGGGATTGTTTATCTTATGTATGCTATATGTGAGATAGTAGTACATACATTTGACATGAAAATTATGTTTTGAGAATTTATAATGCATGATAATTAGGTAGTTTTTGACATGACTATATATTGGTTTTGTGAATCAATAGAATATATCCATACATAGATATGTGAATTATTGTATGATATTTGTAATATACTTACAATATAATTATGAGATTCAAAATGCATGCTAATATGATGGATATATGTTGACAAATTATGTGAAATTTCTTGAGACATAATGATGTTAATATATAAAAGTATTTTGATATTTACATGAGAATTATCATGATTATTATGGTGTGCCATATAATATGATTATTAAGGTGATAATAATATGAATATGTTCTATCCTATATTATTGCAATGTGATGAGTTACCATTTATTTGGTAAGTAAAGAGAATTATTTGAGAAATTAAAATTTTCTATTTAAGTGTTGATTATCTCAACTTATGAGATAAGAAAAGATGAACCTAAGGGGGTCACATCTTTTGATAAGTGTCTTGCTATTACAAGAAAATGGATTAAAATGATTCAAAATTATGGGATAACATATTGATCTATAGGCTTGGAGTCTAAAGAGTTGTCAAAAGAGAAAATATTTGAGAATTATTTAGTGACAATAATTCTTAAATATTCAATGTCTCAATGAGGAGACATTACAGAATTGGAGAAGTAATTTTGAATCTTCAAACCAATGGTGAATAATATTGAAGAGAATTTTATTCATTTTGGTTAAAGATTGTGATACGTTTAAATTAATCTCAATGAGGAGATAATTTTTAAACCAAAGCATTATAAATCAAAGTGTTTAAATAAATCATTGAGGATTTATTTTCTTTGATTTAAGTGCTTAAAAATTGACATCTTCAAATTTATTTTGATGAGAAAATCAATGGATGACGTTTTCAAAAGAATCTCAAAGAGACTCTTAAAAATGCACAAAAGTTGTTTAAGTGATTTTGAGATTATTTAGACAACTAAAAATGAAATTAGTGATTATTTTCTTGAGAAATTTTCACATGGTATTTATACCTCCATATGAGTTATGGAAAGGAAGAAAACCCAACATAGGATACTTCAAAGTATGGGGGTGTCTTGCATATTGCAAGAAAAACGAACCTAATAGAACAAAGTTAGGTTCAAGAGCCATAAAGTGTGTTTTTGTTGGTTATGCCAACAATAGTAAAGCTTATAGGCTATTAGACTTAGAGTCTAATATTGTGATTGAATTTAGAGAAGTTAAATTCTTTGAGAATATGTTATGTGACAACAATTCTCAAACTTCAACATCTTTAAAGGGGAATTTGTTATATGAGAACATTTCTCAAGCTTCTACATCCAAAGTTGATTCTCAAGAGGAGAATTCTCAAAAGAATGTAAAGCAACCCTTTGAACCTAGAAGAAGTCAAAGGCTTAAAAATCATAAAAGTCTAGTAGTGGATGAGATAGATTCTCAACGAATTTCATTCTACATGATAGAAGGAAATAGAGAGGAAGTCATTAGGAAAATTCCTATTGTACTTCTCGTTGAGGATGATCCTAAGACTTATAGAGAAGCTATGCAATCGAGAGATAGTGCATTTTGGAAAGAAGCCATCAATGATGAGATGGATTCCTTTCTTTCCAACAACACTTGGAATTGGTAGACCTCCCACCGGGATCTAAGCCAATTGGGTGTAAGTGGGTATTTAGGAGAAAATACCACAATGACGACACTATCCAAACCTTTAAAGCTAGATTAGGAGCTAAAGGGTTTAGGCAAAAGGAGGGTATCGATTATTTCGATACCTATGCGCCTGTTGCAAGAACAACTTCTATATGAATTTTGTTCGCTTTAGCTTCTATACACAACTTGTATGTTCATCAAATGGATGTCAAAATGGCATTCCTTAATGGTGACCTCAATGAGGAGGTCTATATGGAACAACCCGAAGGGTTTGTCCTACCAAAATATGAACATAAAGTGTGTAGACTTGTAAAATCCTTATATGGATTGAAACAAGCTCTTAAGAAATGGCATGAGAAGTATGATCAAGCCATCATATCTAATGGGTTTAGACATAACAATGGAGTCAAGTGTTTGTCTTCAAAAAACTTGTCAGGGATATGTGATCATTGTTTGCTTATATGTGGATGACATGCTTATTCTAAGTGATAACATGAAAGGGATAGAAGAAACGAAGATGTTTCTATCATCAACCTTCAACATGAAAGATCTTGGAGAAGTTGACACCATACTTGCTATCAAAGTAAAGAAATATAGTGGGGGGGGGGGGGGGGGGGTTTGCGTTGGGTCAAGCCCACTATGTTGAGAAAGTATTGAACAAATTTAACCATCTCAAGGTTAAAGATGTCAATACTACATTCGATCATAGTGTAAAACTAGAGAAGAATGAAGGAAGAGCGATGGCTTAATTGGAGTACGCTAGTGTTATAGGAAGTCTAATGTATGCTGCTCAATGTACTAGACCTGATATAGCATTTGCAGGTTTACAAGTAATCCAAGTGTGGATCACTAGAAGGCAATTGGAAGAGTCACAGGTTATCTCAAGAAAACCAAAGTATTAAGCCTTCACTACTCCAAATTTCCTTCAATCTTAAAAGGATATACAGATGCAAGTTGGATATTCAATCTTGGGGACAACTTGTCCACAACTGGTTGGGTATTTACACTTGGTGGAGGTGTAATTTCTTGGGGTTCCAAGAAACAAACCTGTATATCTCATTCCACTATGGAAGCAGAGTTTATAGCTCTAGCTGCTACCGGCAAAGAGGTCGAATGGTTAAGGGAACTGTTGATAGAGATACCCTTAATCAAAGAGAATGTATCCACTATATCGATACATTGTGATAGCAAAGCGACGTTGGCTAGAGCATACAGCGAAGTGTATAATGGGAAGTCTAGATATATTAGTCTAAGACATGGATATGTAAGAGAATTGATTCAAAGATGAGTCATCTCAATATCCTATGTGAGAACAAGTGAAAATCTGACAGATCCTTTCACTAAGCCACTAACGAGGGATTTAGTGGCTGCATCATCTCGAGGGATGGGACTTAAACTCCCTAAAGAGATTAACGATTGATGGTAACCTATCTTAACACTACTTATTCAACTAGTGTTAGGTTCAATAGGTAACAACAAGTCAATCAAGTGAATATTAGTTGTACTAAAAACAAGTCCCATCTGAGATATTGAGTACTTGTGAGTTACCAAGTTGAGGGTTAAAACCGAAAGGTTTTTTTAATAGAATTCAGTCTTGTGAAGACAAGTATTTTTGGTAACAAAATACTATAAGAATTCTACCTATATGGACCTAGGGGTGGTGCCCCTTCTCATGAGAATTAGGAGTATTATCAAGAATGTCCATGAATGGAAAATGCACATGGCCATTAATGGTGCAAAGCAAGACATAGATGTCTCAAGTGAACATCGCAAAGGTGTGTGTGTTATCACCGATTTGTTATCATAAAAAGATGGTTCAATGCCTAGTGCAACCAAATTTTCGACAAATTTTGTGATAATTACACTATAGTAAAGCTCAAGTTGAAAAACACTTTGCTTTATGCACTAAAGCAATGACTCCTATAAGAGAGAGTTCTTATTTAATCAAGTGGGGGATATGTTATATTTTAAATATAATGATTGATTAAATAAGTGTTACAATAAATAACTATTTAATCTAGAGGGGGAATGTTATATTATAATATAATGTGATATTATATTATATTATAATATAATGTTTTAGATTAAATAAATGTGACAAAGAGTGTCACATATTGTAACATATAATAGAGAGTTACAATATTTAGATATATGAGATCTATCCAAATATGTAACAAATTTGGTGTTATAAATTTGTAACTTCCCAATATTACCCTTTATTGTGTAAATTTGGTGTTACACAATATTGAGATGAATTTCATAAAGCCATATGTGAAATGGTTGTTAGATATATGATTTTAACATCAATAATGTGTTTTGGGGGTTACAAAATCATTTGGGAAGGTTTTGAACTGTTTGGAAAAACAACACATTTTCAAGTGCTGAAAATGGTTAGTGGCCGCGACCACTGAATGTTGGTGGCTGCAGCCTGTGGGACAGAGAGTAGTGGTCGCGACCACTAATGTCCCTGGCCGCGGCTGTAGGCCAAAACTGACCATTTTTTAAGTTTTTTTCAATATTTGTTGAACGGCTCAAAAAACTCAAATAACTCCCAAATCTCATTTTTAATTCCATAATAATCTAATTAATCATTGGTAACAACCATGGGGTTGGTGGAATTTGAAATTCAAAGGGTGTCTTTAAACTTTATAAATAGGAGCCTATTGCTCACTTGAAAAACACAACATTTTTATCCATTAGAGCACTTGGCTAGAAACACCTTTGATGCTTGATAATTCGATAAAGCTTTTCCAATATCTAAGAGAGATCCCTTAGTCCTTGAGTTAGGAGGAAATAAGCTTTTGGACAAAGGTTTTAAACCTTGTTCAAGTTGGTGATCCCCAACACTCTTCACTTAGGTTGTGTAAGTGAGAGTTTCCTTTTGTTTTGTTCTTACACTTTTCTCTATTGCTTTTCTTCTTATTTTCTTATTCTATTTACTTGTAACTTTTGTTTAGAGTTGCAATCTTCTTTTCTTTTGTTTCAAACACTTTTACTATACTTGTAATCTTTTGCTTAGAGTTGTATTCTCACTATTCTCTTCTTCTTCTTCTTTGTTTATTTGTATTTTCAGTTATAAAGTTGTCACTTTATTTAATCAATCAATATTTATTTGTAATATTATTGCATAGAGTTGTATTTTCTTACCATTTCCATTTCGGCAAATACTATTTTTCCTAACAAAATCAAATAACCGTAAAATATAGGGTGCTACACGACACATACAGTCCAGGACTGTGTGTGGCGTGAGCCATATATTTTTTAGGGATAGATTTTTCACTTTTATTTATTTATTTCATTAATTAATTAATCGAAAATTTAAAAGTTAGTTTTTCATATTTTCATTAATAAGATAATTAATTAATTAAAAGATAAATTGTAAATTGGTTACAGATTTATTTTTTAAATTTGAATATTTTCTATTTAAGTAAGACTTATGAGAAAATAAAAATATTTCATTCTGAAGAAGACATAATTATTATACTTTTCTATCTCTCCCTGAAAAAGATACAGAACAAATCTTAGGCCTATTGTCTTGATTTCATGTGTTGAGTAAATCAAGTTGAATCAGAAATATACTATCATTTATTTTCTAAGTGCCTACACACTTCTTGAGGTGTAGAGAACATTGTGGAAGATCTTTGTGTGAGTACCTAGGAGCCTCTTGCATAGTAAGTTCGTTCATATTACGAAAAAATAGCAAGGACACTTGATAGGCATCAAGATTTATGTTTTTTATTCTTTTCTTATTGATCTGATGAATGTATGTATATTCATAGATTCACGTATTTAAACTAAAAGTTTAAATATGTTACAAATAAATTATGTAGTAGATGGAGAAATACCGTTCGTGGTCGGGGCAGATGGTGAACTTCGAAAAATCATCAGTCTTTTTCTCCAAGGGTGTTTCCAGATCGAAAGTTATAAGTATTGCCAATTTGCTCACGATGAAACTAATGAAAAAAGACTTTATTTATTTGGGACTACCTCTATTCAGGTCAAAGAAAAGTTCGGAGGATATACAGTTTTTAGCCAGGAACGTACTTCAGCGCATACAAGGATGGAAGTGTAAACTTCTCTCAAAAGCAGTGAAAGCAATTCTAATCCAATCAGTTGGTTCGAACATTGGAACTTACATTGCATCTTCTGATGTGATTCCAAAGAAGATTGCAAATGAAATTGATCGGTCCCTCAGAGATTTTCGGTGGGGTGATACAGAATCCAAGAGAAAGTTGCATACAATTTCCTGGGAAGGACTCTGCAAACCAAAAGTGGATGGAGGACTTGGCTTCAGGTCAACAACGATGATAAATAATGCCTTTCTCATTAATGGGGTTGGAAGGCTTTGACTGACTATGGTGGTCTATGGCATTCCGTCATAGAGGCTAAGTATATTAAGGGCCTGGACTTCGCCTACTTGGATGGTTCTCAGGGATATTCCTATGTTTAAAAGGCCATCCTTAGGAATATGGAACATCTTGCAAAGGGCCTTTGTCGTCGAATCGGGAATGATCATGCAACACCCATTTGGTTTCATCCTTGGGTTCCAAATGGAGTGTTAAGGCTGGAACCAAGGTTGGATGCCACTTTCGGTCTAAGCTGGATTAAGGATTTCATTGAAGACCAAGTTTGGAATGTGGAGCTACTAAAATAATGGTTCATTCCTGAAGACGTCAAAAGAATTCTCAACATTCCTCTGCCAACTAATGCTACTACTGATGGCTGGTTGTGGACAAGAGAGAAAAGTGGAAAGTTTACCACTAAATCGGCTTGCAGGCTATTTAAAGGTTCCTGGTTGAGTCTGAAAACAACTAAGCACTGGAAATGGATTTGGGGGACTAAGATTCACCAAAGACACAAGTTGTTATTATGGCAAGTGATGCAAGACTCCCTCCTCACGAGAGCCAAAGTGAACTCTCTCTTCAGAATTGAGGAGGATAGTTGTCCTCTGTGTATGGAGGAATTGGAAACATCCTTACATTTACTGTGGGAGTGTAGGTTTTCCGCTGGAGTATGGTTTGGCTTTGCTTGGGGTCTTAGGACAAAATTGCTAAAATTCTCGGATTGGAAAGATTGGATAAGCTGGTGTGAGCAAGAAATTAACCGACCATGCAGATTGGATTTCAATGACTTCCTAATGGGTGCTTCGATCATCCTGGAGGCTATTTGGAAAACAAGAAATGAAGTTGTTCATACTGCCAAGCATACTGATATTAAACAAGTAATGGACAAAACTTCCTTTGAAATTAGAGAATTTATGCAGCTGAAATCAATTCCAAATTCTCAATGGCATGAATGAGACCTCCCTCTGAAGGGTCGATATTGTGTAATGCTGATATTGCCTTAGGCAAAAATTTCTTTGTAGCAGCTGCGGTGTTCAGGGATGCAAATGCAGATTTCTTGTTAATTATCACTTGGAAACTGTCTCATTCAGACCCCACACTTTGTGAGATGGTGGCGGTTATTAATGCTATTGAGAAGGCAGTAGACATGAAACTTCCAAATGTGGCTTTGTTTCAGTAGGATAATGGCAAACTAAATTTTTTGCTACAAATCCCCCACGCTAGTTCCATAGGAAGGTGAAGCAGCTTAATCTTTGGAAAGTTAAGTGGATTTCTAGACAGTGTAACTTTGCAAGCCATAACATAGCTAGATGGGCTCTACTGCAAGGTCGTCAAGGTCATATTCCTCTGCATATAGTTCCTCAACAGGTGCTGTCAGATGACACTCCCTTTGACAATGGCTGATGTAGTATTTTTTTTGTTAAATATTTGTAGTAGTTTTATTTGTCTTCTTTTGTGTTGTTATCTTAAGCGGTTAGTTTTCTTGTTAGCTAGCTTTTAGTCCTATCTTTTCCTTTAATCGGTCTTGTTGTGTTTCATCTGGACGGTTGTATTAATTTGGCTTTTTCAATGATTTGCAGTTCCTTTTTGGGGCTCTAGTTATAAAAAAAAGGTCTTAACTTTCTATATCGATTGGCTGATGGTGATTTTTGTGATGAATAATGATGTTGAAGCTATATTTTGTTTTGTCATAATACTTTTCGTACATTCTACTCAATGTGGTTTGTGTTAGACTTTTATTTGAGCTTACATTAATATTTTAATGTTTTATAAAATATAGGCGGATAAATAGTTCTTTTCTCATCTAGCCCATTTAATTTTAATGATCTCTTGTTAATTGGCATAGTATGTATAGTAGTGTAGCTGAGCAGAAGTCTAAGCTTTCTAGTTAACTTAAGTCTTTGATGAGGAAGCCCAGTCCAACTAGGTTGATGTAAGCTAAGTCCACTTCCTAACTCTATATATACGAATAGTCTCATCGCTATTGTGTAGTCTGATAATCTGCTTCAAAAATAGAGGTCCTAGGGAGGAAGGCTTAGTTGGTTAATATTGCACTAACAATTCATGTTTTCTCCATGACTGAATTAGGTATGTTTTCTATATTCTTTAATTGTTTATAGTGTTCTAAGTTATATGCAAAATTATTGATAAGTTGTTGTATGAATATCTAACATGTGGTATCAGATTGCCAATTGTATATAATTTAGGACTTATAATTTTTTGTTTAACCTAAATTGAGATTAATCATTGGTAAACCCTAAGTAATTTTCGTTATTATTTTATGTCTACAAATTTTGATATGAAGGATCTAGGAGAAGCATCTTTTATTTTGGGGATTGATGATGAAGAATTTTGTATTTAAAATTTTAGGGTTTTTCATAAAATTCGAAATTGTAAAGTTGTTATATCTCAATTTAATGGTTATTTTTCCGAATTAAATTATTGTATGTATTCATTATTGCTTGTGGAAGATAAACCATGCTTTAATTTTGAATAGATTCGGCCATTACACATTCTTTTACCCGATTTTCAATGCATTTTTTTCCCATATAATCTCTTAGATCTACACTTAGTTTCTTGTTTTTACTCGATGCAAACCCCATAAATCAATTGCACATGATCATCCGATAAAAACCCCTTATTAAAGGCTCGGAAACACCTCTTTTTATGGCCGAAAATCAGTCGAACCCGACCGGGTCGCATTCCAGGTTGCACGACCCGTTTACCAGTTGCTGGAGGTTGAAGACAACCTTGTTCAGACGAAGCCCACTCGTGGCAGGTAGTGCGTGGGGCACGTGCGGCATCTCCCGGCGTCGTTTTTCGACATTTCTTTTTTCCAACATTAATAGAATTTAATTTCTGGATTTTTAGTGTTTTTTATTTATTGCGGAATTTATATCATTTACGCTGTCATAAAACATTAATAAATAATTTATAATATTTTTTTCAAAAATTTGAATCACAGAAAATTATTTGAGTATTTGTTCGTTCATTTGAAAATACTCGCTCTCTCGAACAACCAATTTTTTTTATATACTCTTCACTCAAACAATAGGAATTGATTTTCATAAAAAAAAGAATACTATATTATTTGTTGTTCTAAAGTGACAAACTTGTTTGTTTGATAAATAAATAACGTGGTGGGACACATTATTTTGATCATTCATAAATTTAATGGGCAATATATTTTTTATTTTTTTGGGAATTTGGTTGAAAATATTATAATTATTATCATCAAAGTGATTTAATTATATTATTTTTCAACGATTTTTTTATCGCCAAATTTCATCAGTTTATAGAAAATATTTTTCTTGGATAGTCGATATGTATAATTACTTGCCCAAAAGAGGTAATTATATATATATATATATATATATATTAATTAATGTCTCATGAAGTGTTTGGTACTCCGAAAAAACAAATCTTGATCGTTGATTATAATGCATGTTTAAAATTATTTTCCCAAAGATAATAAGTTTTTTATGTGTATTTTTTTTTTTGAATTAATATATATGCCTTGAGAATTTATTTGCCCAAAGGTAATAAATTTTTAATTTATATATATTTTTTCTATTTAAATTTCATAGAAATAGATCATATGTGTGCTATATTCTCACCCAAAATGGGAGTTTGTGATGACCATCTTGACTCTATTTATATATTTTCTTGATATGCTCATAGTTTAATCAAGTTTTGTCATTTTCCTTTTATATTGTAGTTTCTTTTTCTATGAACAACAATAATGCTTCCATTCAAATTCTGACTGGGTCCAACTACAAGAAGTGGAAACGAGATGTGGATTTTAGTTTGGAAATCATGGACTTGGACCTATGCATGCGTGAAGATCAACCTGGTGCTCCAACTAATGCGAGCACTGTTGCCCAGAGAAATCTCCATGCACAATGGGAAAAGTCAAATCGTCTCAATATAATAGCTATGAAAAGATCGAGTCCTAAACATCTTTTGAGTGGTCTGCCTAAGACAACTAATGCCAAAGAGTTTTTAACTAATGTGGGAAAATTATATGAAACTGGTGAGAATGCTAAAATTGGATCTCTTATGGATGAGAATCAAACCATCAAGTATGATGAAACTAAAAGAGTGAGGGACTTCATTCTGAAAATTGTCAATGTTCAGTCAAAGCTAAAAGATCGTAAGATTCCTCTACCAGGTTCTTATATTATTCATCATGCTCTCAATGCTCTTCCTACATCGTTCAGTCTCATTAAGATAGCCTACAAAACTTATAATCAAACATGGAGCATAAATGACTTAATTTTGAAGTGTGTTGCTAAGGAAAACAAACTGAAAAGGGAGAAGAATGAGTCAGCTCATTATGTTTCTTAACTCAAGCCAAATATATGAAAAAGGAGATTCAAAAATCAGAGGAACAACACTTCTAAGAACACTGATAATAAAAAGGAGCATAACATTGGACAAAAAAAGAAAAATGCTCAATCAAAGTATGTTAATGTTAAGTGTTTCTTCTTTGATAAAATGGGCCATAGAAGAACTGATTGTCACAAATTTAAGATTTGGCTAGAAAAGAAGAAAAAACAACCAGGTACTCCTTTAGCTTGTGTTTGTTTTGAATCTAATCTAGTTAATGTTCCTATTGATTCTTGGTGGTTGGATAGTGGTGTCACAGTTCATGTTACTACTACCATGCAGGGGCTAAGGGATCTCAGAAAACCAAATCAGGGGGAGTCAAAACTTAAAGTAGGAAACGATGTTGGAGTTGAAGTTTGCTATGTTGCCACCTTTATTCTTGAATTATAGACCAGTTTTAAGCTTTTTTTGAACAATACTTTTTATGTTCCTACTTTTAAGAGAAATTTAGTTTCACTTCCGCTTTTGGATAAACAAGGATATTCGTTTCTTTTTGCAAATTATAAAGTTGACATTATGTTTGACTCCAAAGTTATTGGGAATTGTTTTTATAATGATGGTCTCTACAAATTATCTTTTGCTCCTTTGGTTTCCTCTTTTAATGTTGAGAAAATTGTGGCTAAGAGATCTCGTATAAAGGAATATTCTTTACTTCTGTGGCACAAACGGTTAGGTCATATTTCAAAAGAACGAGTTGATAGATTGATTAAAGCTGATATCCTTCCTCCTCTTGATGCTTTAGATTTGGACATTTGTGTTGATTGTGCTCGAGGGAAGTTAATCAAATCTCATAAAAAAAAGTGCCACTCGTAGTCAGAATCTATTAGATATTATACACACCGATATCAGGGGGCCTTATTCTACTACTCTTTGTAGGAAGAAATATTTTCTCACTTTTATTGATGACCTTTCTCGATATGGCTTTACTTATTTAATTAAATAAAATCTTATGCTCTTGATAAATTCAAAGTATTTCGGACTGCGGTTGAGAAACAATTAGGAAAAGTTATCAAGATTGTGTGTTTGGATCGTGGAGGTGAATATTATGGAAAGTACACTGAGACTAGACAAAATATGGGGCCTTTCGCTAAGTACTTACAGGATAGTGGTATAATTGCATAATACACTATGCTTCGTACTCTTGAACAAAATGGAGTTGCTGAAAGACGAAATTGTACTCTTATGGATATGACTAGAAGTATGATGAGAATATCTAATATGCCAGAGTTCTTATGGGGTGAAGCTATTTTGACTGCTACTTATATCCTGAATCGAGTTCCAAGTAAATTTGTACCCAAAACTCCTTTTGAGTTATGTACTGGTAGAAAGCCTAGTTTGAACAATTTTCGTGTATGGGGTTGTCCAGCTAAAGTGAAGATTTATGATCCTAACTTGAAAAAGTTAGACCCTAGAACAGTTCTCTAATTTTTCATTAGTTATCTAGATCATTCAAAAGGTTATAGATTTTACTATCTTACTCGCGGTACTAGAATTGTTGAATCTCAGACTGCCAAATTTCTGGAATTTGATATTGCTGACAAAGTTTCTACTCCATCTCTTGAAACAGGGGAGTCATCTTGTGGAATTTTCATTCCTTTATATCTTTCAAGAGATTTTATAATACAGACAGATGATACTCATAATGATCCTATCCCTACTCCTGTTGATGATGCTCATATTGCTGATGAGCATTTTCCTCCCATTATGGATGAGGCTCCTCTCTTTGAAGAAGTTTCAGCTGCTGAAGACGTCATTCAAGATGGTGCTCAACAATAAGCAACAATTCCATAAATAATTCCTCTAAGAAGATCTCAGAGGGCAAAGAGGTCAGCAATTTCCAATGATTTTTTGGTTTATCTTGGAGAAGGAGAATATGATATTGGTCATGTTATTAATACTGTGACTTATAGTGAAGCTCTTAATAGTACACAATCTTCTAAATGGATGGAAGCCATGAAAGATGAAATTAAATCCATGAAAAATAATGATGTGTGGGAATTGGTTGAGTTACCTGTTGGTTTTAAACCAATAGGATGTAAATGGATTTTCAAAACCAAAAAGGATAATAAGGGTAAAATTGAAAGATACAAAGCACGCCTAGTGGCAAAGGGCTTTACTCAAAGAGAAGGTATTGATTACACTGAAACCTTCTCACCTGTTTCTACAAAAGATTCATTCAGAATTATTATGGCCTTAGTTGCACATTTTGATTTAGAGTTGCATCAAATGGATGTAAAGACTGCTTTTCTGAATATGGAGTTGGATGAGCAGGTTTATATGTCTCAACCTGAAGATTTCAAGGAAAGTGGAAAGGAGAACTTGGTTTGCAAATTGAAAAGGTCTATTTACGGTCTCAAACAAGCATCTCGTAAATGGTACTTGAAGTTTGATAAAGTTGTGACATCGTTTGGTTTCATAGAGAACATGTTTGATCAGTGCATTTATATGAAGTTCAATGGGAGTCGTTATATTTTTCTTGTTCTTTATGTGGATGACATTTTACTAGCGAGTAGTGATTTGAGACTACTAAATGAGACCAAACTTTTCCTGTTTACAACTTAGAGAAAGAAGAAATGTCAAACGTCCCTTATGCAAGTGTGATAGGGAATTTGATGTATGTGCAGGTTTGCACTAGACTTGATATTGCTTTTGTTGTAAATGTTCTTGGACGATATTCGTCTGATCTTGGGTATAATCATTAGGTTGCTGCAAAGAAATTTTTGAGATATTTACAAAGAACCAAGAATTTTATGCTTGTTTATAAGTGAGTTGAGAATCTCTGAGTTGTCAGTTATTCAGATTATGATTTTGGTGGTTCTGTGGATGATTTAAAGTCAACTTCTGGATATATTTTTACTTTGGCTAACGCAACTATTTCTTGGAAAAGTGTAAAATTGACTTTGATTACTTCATCAACTATGTATGCTGGGTTTGTAGCTTGCTATGGGGCATCTTTGCAAGCTGTGTGGCTAAAGAATTTGATTACAGAGATACGAGTAGTTGATTCTATTTCCTTACCTAAGTTGATCTATTGTGATAATAGTGTTGTCGTTTTCTTTACCAAAAATAACAAGATCAGTGGTGCTTCGAAGCATATGGAGATCAAGTATCTTACTGTTAGAGACCTAATCAAGAAATGAGATGTTATTAAAGAGAATTGCAAGACAGAATTGATGTTGGCAGATCCTCTAACCAAAGGAGTAAGTGCGTCATTGTTTAATAAACATGTTGTTGATATGGGCATTTTAGAATCCTTTGATCTTTTTGGTTAATGGGAGTTTTCTTTTATCCACCAGGAATTATGTTTATTTGTAATTTTCTTTATTGAACTTATGAACTACAAAGTTTGTTTATTGGTTTCTTTTTTATCAGTGAATAGTTATGCTTTTATTTATGTTTTGTTATACTCTCGAGAATGTTGAGTTGAAAGCATGTAATACATAATATTGTTGTTATCGTCATTTAAGTTTATTTTCTTAATGGCGTGGATAGCATACTGTTTTATGCACAGTTAATGATATAACGCTGACTTATCTATTAAGCAGTGCTTTGGTTATACCACTGGCTTATTTAGGTATCACGGTATCAGTGAAATGAGGACCGATAAAGAGATTATGTTATATAACTAATTACATGTTGGACATAATCTCTTACCACACTACTAGACTTATTGACCATGTTGATTTAATACTTTGGTATTTGTGATTATGAATATTTTTTGTTGATTGGAAAGCAAAGTGATAGTCATAGTTCAATATCAAGGATTAAATTGGACCGGTTGTTTTAGATACTATCAAATAACTATTGTTTTTAAAAGTGGCCACAATATTTTTCTTATTACTCAACCCATGAATCATTTTTAAATAAAATTATGTTAATATATATGTATTATAAAAATTAATGTAGCCCAAGTGGAAGAATGTTAGTCTTATTTGAGCTTACATTAATATTTTAAGGTTTTATAAAAGGAAATTTTTCAAAAATATGGCTTTTATACCATCAATGTGCAAAAATATGAGAATTATACTTTTCTTAATTTATATGAGAAAATTTATTAAAGAAAAAGTTAAATTATGGGAAACACAATTAGTAGCTAACTAAAATATAGAAATGCCACTTTTTTTTTTATCATAGTTATGTTTTCTTTGATTTTGAAGTTAATTTTATTTAATTTTATTTTTTTAATTTTTAATTTTTTTCCTTCATTTTTTAGTTATTTTTTTATTTTTTTTTTCTACCAATTTTTTCCTTCATCCTTTTTTTCTTTCCATTTTCCATTCTTCTTCTTCTTCTTTTAATTTTTATTCATTTATCTATTTTTTTCTTTCATTTGTATTGTTTTTTTGTTCATATTTTTTCAGTTTTCTTTCTTTCTTTTCATTCTATTTTTTCTTCATTTTTGTATTTATTATTTTCTCTTTCCATTTTTTTTCTTTTTTCACACATATGATCTTTTTTTTTTCTTTTTCTCTTTTCCATTTCTTCTTTTTTTTTTCTACCAATTTTTTCATTCATATTTTTTTTCTTTTCATTTTTCCATTATTTTTCTTCTTCTTCTTTTCATTTTTATTTATTCATCTAATTTTTTTCATTCATCATTTCTTTTGTTTTTTTTTTCATTTTTGTACTTATTCTTTTCTCATTCCATTTTCATTTTTTCACACATATATTTTAACATTACATAATTATTTTACTATTTTTTTATTATTATTGTAATTTTTTATAGTTTTTTCCACTATATGCAAAAAAAAAATCAAATCAATTTTTGCAGCATTTTCTTTTTACTGTAACACTTGTAGGAATACCAAAATTTGGAAAGAAAACTAATAAAAATTTGAAAACGTGAATGGGTAACTGGTTACCCTCACATTCTTTGTGTGTATATTTCTGAGGGTAACTGGTTACCTTCACGTTCTAGTGTGTATATTTGTGGTTTCTTTATGGTAACTGGTTACCTATGTTACTAAAATCATAGTTACTTCTTCTTCCTTTTTTAATGAAGTGTTCTTCCACTTTTTCCTTCAAATTTGATGTTTCTTTTCATATTTAATATGAGTAACTTGTCACCCCTCTTAGGTAACTGGTTACCCCTCTTATGGCAGAAAGTTATTCATCTCAGGTTAACTAGTTACCCCTCCTGGTGCATGTTATTTAACCTAGCTGTAGGTTTTTTTTTTTTTTTTTTACATAACTGTCAAAAATCAATCGAGTAACTGGTTACCTTATCCAGAATTTGAAAAAAAAAGTACAATCTAAAAACAACATGTTTATAATAAATAAAAAATAATTTTAAAAACAATTCATATCACAAAAAAAAAATTGCAAAACAACCAAAGAAAAATTTAATATAAAATTAGTAATATAAAAACAAATAAGCTAAAAAAATAATAATCAAATTACAAACATAACCTTCCAAATTAATTAAACTTGATTAAGAGTAAAACTATAGCATAAACTAACTTTTATACAATAATATGGGAAAATAAACCCATAAAAGTGAAAATTCTTAAAAAAAAGTTATAGATTAACTTTTTTTTTTGAAAAAAAACCATATTTTTACACACTCTATTAAAAATCTCATATAAAATGTAATTTCATTTTTATAAAATATGGGTTGATAAATAGTTTTTTGCTGATCTAGCTCATTTAATTTTAGTGATTTCTTGTTGATGTGTTTAGTATCTATAGTAGTTTAGTTGAAACAGAAGTGTGTGCTTTCTAGTAAGCATTTGACCAGGAGGTCCAGTCCAACTAGGTTAATATAAGCTAAGTCTCATCTCTAACTCTATATGTACGAATAGTCTCATCATTATTGTATAGTCTGATAATCTGCTTCAGAAATGATGTCCTAAGGAAGAAGACTTAGTTGGTTAGTATTGCACTAACAATTCACGTTTTCTCCATGATTGAATCAGATATGTTTTCTATATTCTTTAATTATTTGTAGTATTCTAAATTATATGCAAAATTATTAATAAGATGTTGTATGAATATCTAACCGTTTGTACTTTGTATGCAGAGAAATTTTCGAAAGTTATTATTTTTCATTCCAGATGTATCTATAGTATTGTACTATGTATTTATAAGCTCATGAACTAGCCAACCATACGCTTTATCTTGACATATGTTTCATATTAATAAGATTGGTCATTTGTCAATTCTTTTTTTATCTTCTCTTTTCAAGGTTTTTTGCAACAGAGAGGAGCACCACGGATCTAGCGCAACGACAGCTACAAGGTTACAGAACGATTTGTTTTTTCATCCAATCAAACTTATTTAAAATAGGGATCTATTATATATATAAAAAAAACATATAATGATGTGTGAAAAATTGGTACACAATTTATGTGCACATATTATTACTCAAAATTTAAAATCACATACTTAGTATTTCATAAAATCAAAATGAGATAAACACCGTGTGAATTCTTTTAGTTAAGAAAATAAAATCAAATTGCAGGTGACCACTTGTTTTTATAGTTGGATATACATAAGATTAAAAGCCAAACAAACAAATTTGATTTGTCTTTCTAGCCTTCTAGAGAAGTCCATGAATCTTAGGTAGAAACCAACTAGCAAGCAAATGAAACGTGGTCTATGACTCGCAGTTGGCATATATACAAACATATTTGTATGGCTAAAATATTTTTATATTTTATTTTCATTATTTTTATATCTTTTAATTGCATTGTGATTAATTTCTAGCAAGTGTTAACAAAAACAAAATATATTTACACACTGAAATTTTGCGTTTAAATTATTTTTACTCATTATATATAAAAAGAGGCAGTAGTAACTAAAATAAAAATAATATATCATATATGATATATATACTCTTATAAATACTAGGACTTTCCTAAGGACTTGTCAACAATACACAAGTCTCTAAGCATAGTATAGTACAACAACAAAAGCAGATCGAGATAACTCAAGGAGATAAGATGCCTGATCCTCCACCGCCAGGTCACCCTCATCATGGTCATCACCCGCCGCCGGCCGACCCACTGCCACCACATGGCCATGCTCCGCCACCAGGTCACCATGCACCGCCAGGTCCGCCACCCCCAGCTGGCCCTCCTGAGCCACACAAGCCACATCCTCCTCCTGATCATCACCACGGTCACCACCACCCATAATATGTATAATTAATATTACATATATATATATATATATATAAGTATGTTTAAATAATTGTAAAGGCCTTGTTAGCCTCTATGTATGTGTGTATGTTTACGTAGTATTGTCGCTAAGATCTATTTATGAACTATTCTCTGCTTCTTGATGTGATACTATTTTGCACTTTGATTGCAATGCTAGTAATCTCTTTAATCTTCCACTTCGTTATATCGTGTGTTTATATGTTAAATTAAATGTTGTACTACTAATCATATGATCTTATATATTCTAATGAAAGTATTTATATATTAGTTTCTTTCTTTCTTTCTTTCTTACACTTTTTCAAGATAATAATTTTTTTTCATACCTAGTACAATTTGTGAGAATATAATCGTAATGGATCATTCAAAATTCAAAAGATTTTTTTTTTTTTTTTTGCATGTAGATATTATGGTTTATCACAATTCTATTATTATTATAAGTATTTTACGGACCAAAATTATTATCTCCTTTGTTGTACGTTTTATCACTAAAATATTTTTTTCAGTGAATATCAGTAAAAGATAGACTCAACAATATTTTTGTTAGAGAATATTTTTCAATTAAAAAAAATGAAAATATGAATTTTGAAAAGTTATTATTTATTTGAAGTAAAAAAAGCGTGTGTTCATTTTAAAGATAATAATTCAAAATATAAAAACAGTTTTGGGAGTTGTTTGTTAAAATATATCTCTATATAAAATGTGTGCTTGATTTTAAAAGTTTTTAATTTTTGTTAACTTTAATGAAATATTCTAATATTCAACAAAATATTTTTATATTTGACTATAGATTGTAAGTATGATTTAAACTTAAATAAAATTAAATAAATAAATAATTAAACAAATTAAATATGATATTTTTGAGATATTTTACAATGATAATTATTTAAAAATAATAAAACCATACATTTTATAACTTAAATAAAATTTAATTAAACTTAAACTCAATATTATGTTAAACATATAATATATATCTTTTGTTTTCACTGCCAAATTAAAAAAACTAGAACAAACATAAACTTAATGAAAAAATTAATTAATTAAAATATGATATTTTTAAGATATTTTATGATAATTTAAATAATTGAATCATATTTATTTAAAAATAATAAAGACATACATCATTTTTTTTATCTTATAAATTTGTGTGATAATTTATTTTTTATCAAGTAATTGTAGCTCTTTTTTTTCATCAAATTTACCAAATGATATTGTGAGATACATTAGAAACTAAAAATAGTCGATGCATGTATATTATTGTCTACACTATGAATTTTTCTATTCTTATTTTATTTCTATTATTAATATTTTTTTTAAATATTATTGTATTTTTATATATGTCATGTAGCCATGTAAATATATATATTTATACGTTGTGTTTAGATGTTATGCAGAAATTATTAATATAAATATTTATATATACTATAGAACTATTAAAATCATAAACAATTACAACTTTAAAACTAAATTCTACCTAGTATATATATATATATATATATATATATAAAAAGCTTCAAGGAAATGATGTGTTACTCTAACATCTCTTCAAACCATTTTATCTATTTTTTCCTTTAATATAATTATTTTATTCATTTTTATTAATCATTATAATAATATTAGTTAATTCTAATTTCAATTCTTAACTACTTAATCATTAAAAATTACTAAAAAATATAATTATAATTTTACCTCTTAACTACTTAAAAATAGAATTAATTTAAAAAAAAATATTGTTGCACTAATAAATTACTATACAAGTTATTTTTTTTACATGTATGTTTAAATTACCATACACATTATAAAAATTATACATTTAATTTTTTGAATTTAAATAAGATATTATTATTTAAATTAATAATAAATATATATATAAATATCTCTTTGTGATTTTACATATATTTTAGATATTTTTTTTATTAATCTCATAATTTTTCCTACTCTAATTTAAAATTCTCTGAAGATATAAATAAATAATAATCTATATATTAAAAATAAATTACGATAATCTATATAATTGTTATCCCCGTTTCCTACCCACACTCGCGACTCCGTACATTGAGTTCACGGGCCATCCTGAAGGGACTTAAGGCCCGGACCGAGCCCAATAGATAGGGAAGGAGTGAGTCTTGGTGGCCCAAATATCTGTAAGCCCAATATTGTCCCGGAATGTAAGTCGGGGCCACGAAGTGGCACGTTTCATCTTCCCGGACCCCTTGTAAGGTGTCTTTCGGGGTGCGATAAGGATGATGTTCCTCCAAGTCTAAAAATGGACCGGGACGATAGTGGATGAACCTGGGCTCTGGGATACGAACCAGGGTCTTGGTAAATGAATCAGGATGTTAGTAAACGAACCTAGACCAGGCGACCGGGTTGGGCATGACAAACTGTTTCCGACACTAACATCACCCCGAGAAACATGGAGTTTTGTCTTCACAACTAACCTGCAGAAGAGGTTACATACAGAATGTATGTCGTTATTTCAGAACCGTACCACCACTACTTTGACGGATCATGTCCCTCAGATCTCCTTAGAAGCCCACACGAACTAGACTGAAGCTGCGTACTGTTTTCATTCTTACAACATGGTCATGCTCAAGTCGGCCCAATGGGCCTTGATTATTGTATTTTATTTAATAAAATCATTTGTATTAAGCCTCCATCAATGAGCAAATAGTATTTATACCCTTATTGGACCTGGATTAGTCTGGCCCAAACCCAGAGCACTCAACTGCCTATAAATATGAACAGTTGTGCATTGTGGAAGGGATCCGATTTTTCTCTTGTAAGCATACACTCTGCTCAAATTTAGAGAACACTCCATTACTAAAGCTCCTTAAGCTCTAATACAACAGACTCGTGGACTAAGGCTCTTTAACGCCACAACCACGTAAAATCACTTGCGTGATTGTCTCTAATCCTTTCTTCTAAGCTCTCTTATCTTTTATAATTCTAGTTTTCGAAAAACTCGGTAAACATTGTGGTGCTTTCACTGAGAGCTAAAGAAAGCTTTTTAGAAAGAAAAAAAAAGAAGATATTGAATATCTGCAACAATGGTGAACACGAGACATACTACATTCAATCCTGCTCACCAAGAACAAGGCAATGGAGAGCCATTGGCTAATCAACCTCTCCCTCAAGGCCAACCTGAGGACACACCCTATCAAATGCCCCAGCTAGACGAGTCCTAGAACTATGAAGACGAGGCAGATTACGAGGAAGGTTACTATGAGGAAGATGAGGAAAATGAAGGGGGATACCATGATCACAAAGCTGAGGATCCTGCGATCCCTGAAGAAGAAATGGACCCCAACCAAGAGGACCCAGAGGTGATTAAATTGAGATAATAAGTCCTAGATCAAGAGGCCAAGATAGCTGAACAGAAAGAAGCTACTCGCCAGATGCAAGAATCCCTCTTGGCCCTGCAGGCTTTCATTTCTGCCCAAGGATTGGCGGCCAACCCTCCAACTGTTCCTCCTCCAAGAACACGGTCGTCGGCCCCACCAGTTAGAACGAGGTCGATCCCCCCTCCGGGATAAGATCCCGAAGTCAGCCCATCTAACCCGGCTCAAGAAAAAGGGAAAGCCCAAGCAGTTTACCTTGTGGGAAAACCAAACCCCTGGAGGAAAAATCATCCCATACCGAAAACCGGGGCCGACCCAAGATCGCTCCCTAGGAAAGAGAAGATGCAGGACGGGATCATTCGATCAATCTGCAAGGGATGCGCCTGCAAGGTACCATGCCCCAGACTGTCCCTAGATAGACTGGACAGGAGTAGCGTTTCCACCCCAGTGCCTCCATGAATAAAGATCACCGAGGGCGCTAGCGTGCTGATGAGCCGAAAGCCATTAGTTCAGGGGACGACACGTCCCGGGTAGACCTGTGCGGCGGTCTAAATGCCGGAAAGGAGCGGACTCGCAAGGAGAACATCTACCCCTGAGGGGAAGATCTGAGGAATAACCTCAACGACAAGAGGAACGAAAGGGTCCCCCTGGACGACGGAATGGCCAGGCAGTTCATGGAACAGCTGGCCGCATTAAAGAAAGTCACAGATCGTCTAGTCTGTAAACAATAGGGAAGAGGTTCTGATTCTAAGGAAGAGGAAAAGGAACCGTGCGCCAAACACATCCTAGATGTGGTGCTCCCTAAGGGTTTCAAAATGCCAAACCTGCCCGCTTACACCGGGAACACAGACCCCAGGGACCACTTGTCCCGCTACAATCAGTTGATGACCATAGCCCACGTCTGTGACAACAGCAAATGCCTCTATTTTTAAATCACTCTAGACAGACCTGCGGAAGAATGGTGGAAGAGGCTCACGCCGAGATCTATCCAATCCTGGTCCGGACTACAGTCGGCATTCCGCAAGCAGTTTGTGGCCGCCATGAGGATGGACATGTAGATCAGCGCCCTCGCCAACATTAAACAGCTCCCCACGGAGACTCTGAGGGCCTACATCCAGCACTTCACGAAAAAAATCCTCAAAAACCAAGGTGGACGATGGACAGCGCCTGGTGGCCCTCCAGTTTGGGATTCGAGCCGGGTCCCCACTCTAAGACGACATACAGCGCAGTAAGGTGGCCACCCTTGAAGAATTCATAAGGAGGGCACAAGGCTTTATCAACTGGGAGGAGGCCTGAATCTAGGCATTCAAATGGCAGTCGGGCCCCCAGCCGAGTGCCCAAAATTTTCTCGAGTACGGGATGCAATATCCAGCCCCTCACTATCCAACACCCCTAGCGGCGCTAGGGTCGACGGGTACTCCCGGAATGACCTTCGCAGCCTCGAAGGTCTACGGTCATGCTTCCTCAGGATACGTGCCAACCCAATCCACCCCATTTTCTGGATATGGGATGGCCCCGGTGGGGCCCAGCCGTCTCTAATAGGGACGGAGGCAAGCTTAAACCCCTCCCGGGGGAAGAGATCGGGGAAGAGCTAGAACCGGCATGAGCCTTCCAAAAAGGGCAAGAGGGGCTACAAGCCCCAATATTCAGAGTACACCAACTTAGTGGACACCAGGGAAAATATATACTTGGTCACGGAGAGAACAATTCATTACCGAAAACCCACCCCCATGTTCAAAGGGGGAAAGAACTCAAGGGACACCAGCAAAAGATGTGCATATCACAAAGATGTGGATCACTTGATCGAGGTGTGTCGTCAGCTGAAAGACGAGATCGAGAATTTTATCAAGCTGGGGCAACTCCACCAGTGGGTCAGGATGCCCGTGGGAGTTCCGGGACTAGTAGCAGCTCTCGGATAACCTGCGATCCCAGGTGCACTTGGAACGTACCAACCTCCTCAGGGAGGGTACGCGACAGGCCCGGGAGCACAGGTCCCTGAGGGGGCCCCAATTGTGCAGGCACTTGGACCCGGGATGCCTTTCCCTTCTGGAACCGTGCCCCCACGGATAGATGGTCACGTGGCCACCATCTCGGGAGGGCCGCACTTAGGGGGACCATCCTGGAACGATCAAAAGCGGTATCTCAGCAAGCTTGACTATGACCAAGAGGTATGTGCCTTGGTCTAGACCTCGACTCAACGCCCGAAGTTGATGAATTTACCCATCACCTTCACGGAAGAAGACGCCAGGAACGTCCACTTCCTGCATCATGACCCTCTGGTCATCGATGCCAAAATTTCCACAAAATGGTATCCCGAGTGTTGGTGGATGACGTAAGCTCCGTCAATATTTTGTTCAAGCCAGCCTTCGTCGCGATTGGCTTGACTGAGGCCGATATGGCCTCATGCCCAACTCAGATCTACGAGTTCAACAGAGATTCAATACTCCCAATGGGGAAGATCCAATTTCCTATGACGTTGGGGAATGAGATCCAAGGCTCATTCAAATTATGTACGTTTGTAGTGGGGGACTTCCCCACTGTCTACAACATCATCTTCGGTCAGCCTGCAGTGGTTGACTTCGGTGCCATCACCTCCATCCGCCACCTTTGTATGAAGTTCATCTGCGACAACGGAGGGGTGGAATGGTCCGGGGAGACCAGAAGAGCGCCCAGAAGTGATACCATGTATCCGCCTGACCAATTTATATGGTCCGCGAAGAACCTCTTGAGGAGGAAAATGTTGATCCAGTCCTGCCTCCTCCCCGGCACAAAGGATGGTTTGGGAAGAAGACGAACTGGATCCACGGATGGGGGCAGATCGCGCACTTGAAGAGGTGTGCATCAGCGACACCGACCCAACAAAACTAATCCAATTCAAGAAGAACTTGAATGCATAGGTTTGGGCGGCCGTCATTGCCCAAGTAAGAGAGAACTAGGATGTCCTAGCTTGGTCACACTCAGATATGACCGGGATAGACCATAACATTGTCTGTCACGCCCTGAACATCGACGAGAGCGCGACTCCGGTCCGGCAGAAATGGAGACCTCTGGGGGCGGAGAGGGCAGAGGTCCTCAAGTTAGAAGTTGAGAATTTATCTTCGATCTACTTCATTCGGGAAGCCTTATATCCCGTCTGGCTGGCCAATCCGGTGTTGGTGCCCAAGCCGAATGGGACCTGGAGAACCTGCATCGACTTCACAGTCCTCAATAAGGCCTGCCCCAAAGACTGTTTCCCTCTATCCTGGATCGACCAAATGGTAGATACGACATCCGGGTATGAGATATTGAGCTTCATGGACGCCTATTCCGGCTATAACCAGATCTCAATGCACATAGCTGACCAGGAACACACCAGCTTTGAGACAGATAAGGGGGTATACTGCTACATTGTCATGCCCTTCGGGCTTAAGAACGTCGGAGCCACATATCAAAGGCTTGTCAATAGAATGTTCCAAGCCCAGCCAGAAATGAATATGGAGGTCTACATAGATGACATGCTAGTCAAGTCCAAGACCTCCGAAGGATACGCTGATGATCTGGCAGAAGCATTCTTCGTCATTCGGAAGTATGGGATGAAGTTGAACCCAAATAAGTACACCTTTGGTGTGGCATCCGAGAAGTTCCTGGGCTTCATAGTAAGCTTTCGGGGGATAGAGGCCAACCTGGACAAGATCAAAGCACTGATCGATATGCCTTCGCCACAGAAGCACAAAGACGTCTAGAGCTTGACGAGGCGAATAACAACCCTGAGCCATTTTGTCTCGAAGGCCACGAACAATGCATCCCATTCTTCAACATCCTTCACAGAAGCCAAAGGTTTGAATGGTTGGCCGAATGTGAAGAGGCTTTCCAAAGGCTAAAATAACATTTGGCAAAGCCAGTGGATGAGGAGCCATTGTACCTCTATTTGGTCATGTCCGAACATGCCATCATTGCCGCCCTCGTACAGGAAGAAGGGAAGGCCAACTCTTGGTCTATTATGTAAGCAAAAGATTATTGGGTGCGGAGTCAAGATACCCGCTAATCGAAAAATTGACATTTTGCTTACTAATGGCATCCCGGAAGCTTAGGCCTTACTTTCAGGCCCATGCCATAAGAGAGCTAACCAACCGTCCTTTACAGCAAGTGTTACAAAAATCTGAATCATCGGGGAGACTCCTAAAATGGGCCATGGAACTGAGTCAATTTGACATTGCATATGTCCCCAGGATATCAATCAAGGGGTCGACTCTTGGCGACTTTATCGTGGAGTGCACCGGGATCACTGAAGATGACGATCCCATCGACCCCACAGCACCCTTATGGAAGGTCTTCGTAGACGACACCTCAAATGAAAATGGGGCCAGGGCCGGGATCATCTTAGTATCATCTCAAGGACACCAGTTGCAAATTGCCCTACGTTTCCAGTTCGATGCGTCGAACAACGAGGCCGAGCACAAGCCATGTTGGCCGGATTACGACTAGCCCGAGAAGTAGGGGTAGCGAGTCTAGAAGTCTATAGTGACTCCCAATTGGTTGTCAGATAAATCTCAGGGGAATACCAAATGAAGGGGAAAAGATGGCAGCGTACGTGACGCGAGCCCGAGAACTACTCTAGTCTTTCAAGAAATACTTCATCTGCCAGATCCCTAGGGAACGAAACGTGTTTCCAGACACATTTGCAAAATTGGCCACGGATGCCAAGATAGAGCTCTTTGGGCTCGTCCGATCAACCATCTTCCCGCACCAAGTATTCAAGCCCCCACGATCAATGCCATAGACTATTCCATGTCCTGGATGGGAACTATCATCCACTACCTAACAACTGGGGGGTTGCCAGCGGACAAGGCAACGACCGGGAAGCTTCAGTACCAGGCCCCCAGATACGTCATGATGGAAGCTAAACTCTATCACAGAGGATTATCCATGCCATACCTCTGATGCGTGTCCGGGACCGAAATGAGTGCAATCATGCACGAGGCGCACGAAGGTTTCTGCAGATATCACACAGCTGGACTTAGCTTGTCCAAGAAAATCCTAAGGCAAGGATATTTTTGGCCAACAATGAAGAAGGATTGTGTCGATTATGTCTACAAGTGCAAACAATGCCAAAGGTATGCGAAGATCCCGCGAGCCCCTCCAATAGAAATAACCCTGATGACCAGTCCCTGACCTTTCCTAGTGTGGGGTATCGACCTAGTAGAGTCACTTTCGACTGGGAAAGGTGGTGTGAAGTACGCCATCGTGGCCGTCGATTATTACACAAAGTGGGTTGAGGCGAAACCAATGAACACCATCACCTCAAAAAAGGCCCTGGACTTCGTCATCAACAACATTGTGTGTCGATATGGCCTCCCTTACAAAATCGTGTCCGACAATGGGAAGCAATTTGACAACGTCCACTTCACAGACTTCTGTAAAAGACATGGCATCATCAAAAGCTTCTCTGCAGTCACAAGGCCTCAAGAAAATGGGCAAACAGAGGCCGTGAACAAGATTTTGAAGGGAACATTGAAGAAAAAGCTTCAAGCCTACAAAAGCAAGTGGCCGGAAGAGTTGCCCCTTGTACTATGGGCATACCAGACCACTGAAAGAACGTCTACCGAGCATACTCCCTACTCCATGGTGTATGGATGTGAAGCAGTCATCCCAATGGAAATAGCTGTCTCATCTCATCGACGGGACACGTATGATCCCGCTCAGATCCACGCCTTACTCCAAGAATCTTTGGACCTTATTGAAGAAATCTGGGAAAAATCCCAGGTTCAACTGAAGATGTATCAAGGAAAGATCGCCAGGCACTTTAACTCTAAAGTTAAGAGCCGAAGGTTTGAAACCGGTGTTCTGGTCCTAAGAAGATTCTTCCCTGCAACCTAAGATCCGGGAGTGGGGGTTCTGGGCCCAAACTGGGAAGGACCGTACAAAATCTGACATGAAGTATGTCTGGGAACGTATCGCTTAAGGCGACTTGACGGAACAGAGGTCCCAAGGGCCTAAAATGCAGAACACCTCCGTAAGTACTATCTGTAATACCCTGAAATCCCTAATGCGGTTTAATGGCTGGATTAGTAGGTCGGGAGGGCCATAACTGTTTAATTATGCCATTAAATGAGAATATGCATGTTTATGAGAATTATATTATAATATGATGTTATATGCATGCATGTGGGTCCACATTTGATTATTATGATATTTTAGTAATTTGGCCCGTTGAGGGCATAATTGTATATTTGTATGCATGTCAGTGTCATATTGTTGAGACCACATTATAATGTGGGTTTGTTCGAGCTATTTAGCATGAGACGATCATGGAATATTAATTAGCGGTCTAGTCATAACAGGTTTAAGTTCGGGGCTCGGGATGAGTCTCGGGGTGATTTTAATGGTTAGAGCGTTGCTGGAAATTAAGTGGTAACGGGATATGAATTATTGGTGCTTGAGATTATCGAGAATAGCGAGAATTGGAGAGCGTTAATTATGATTAAAGAGATAAGTGAGAAATGTCAATTTTGCCCTTGGGAGCCTTTAGAAACTCTTAATTGACTTAGGGGTATTTTGGTCTTTTCACCCCTAGGATTGATATAAGCCATTTTAGGCTGTGAAAGAAGAGAAAAACAGAGTATCATTTGAAGCTTCTCCCATACCTTCTTTCCTTCAGCTTTCTTTGTGATTTTTTGAGCCATTCTTGAGGATTCAAGATTAGGAAGTAAGCCTTGGGAGTTTGGGAGAGTGTTCCACCATTGAAGAGCATCATAATCTAAGTTTGAGGTAAGTTTCTAGCCATTGAAATCCCTGCTTTGTTATGTTTTAGTTCAGGTTTTCACTTGGAATTTTTAGATTTGACGCTTGGTTTTGTTGGGAGTTTTGGCTAGGGTTCTTATGGTTGTGATGTTTGGGGTATGTGAGGATGGTTTTTGGGTTCATTTGGCACCAAAAATGGTATTTGGAAGCATTGGAATCGGGTTAGAATTGAGGGAGTCGAAGAAGGAGGTTTCAGAGGAGTGCTGCTCTGGGGGTAGCGCTACAACGCCCATCATAGGGCACTATAGCGCTACACATGTTTGCAGATGGGCGGTTTGGGGTTCTGATTATAGCGCTGGGGTGCTATTAAGCATCGTTATAGCGCTACTCTGTTCCTCCAGAATCTTGTTTTGAGTGCTTTTAATGGTTTTTGGCTCGGGGTTTCAATCCTCAAGGCTCGGGATCGAATCTACTCACCGTATGAGCATGTTTTGAGGTCCCAAGAGTGGGGTTTAGGTTAAGGCCCTTTCATGTTGATTTTCATTAATGGAGGTTATAATTGGTTGTGATTAGGTAACCGCTAAGGAACTAAAAGGTCGATTGTTCTCAGGAGTCGTTCTTATTATATTTCTCGCTCGAACCTGAGGTAAGAAAACTGCACCCTGTGTATATTACATGCGTGATTGTTGTTGAGGCATGTTGGTTGATAAATGTGGACATTGATTGCATATTAAATGCTAGTGGATATTTTTTACTTGTGTATGGCACTGATTAGTCAAGGACGGCACTTGTCGCGTATCACTGACCTAAGAGTCAGAAACAGCATAAGCGTCCTGAACGCAGGGCCGAATGAAGATTAGATCTAATCGATATCAGCATTGAATGACTCTAAGGAATTAATGCTGGACTAACCCTAAGGTCGATGAAACTTATAAGTGGTTGACTAGTCTAAGCTAGTTATTCAGAGCCAGGGCCTAAGGCCTAGGTGACCGTTTGTCACATGGCTAGGGAACGATGTTCTAGGGTTATGACTCCATTTTCATGAGGAAGGTTATGTTAGTGACTAGCCACCATGCACCTATCCTGTTTAAGCTTGTGAAAGGTTCACTTATCTGTTAAGCCTCGGTGACCCTATCGTCACATGGCTAAAGGGAGCTGTACCCACCTTAGTGACTTTTCCTCTGTCACTTACCTGTTTTGGACTGAAAGTCCTGAATGATTATTATGATCATTGTTGATATTATATCATGCTATATTGTGTTTTCTTGCTGGGCCTGGGTGTAATGCCCCGAATTCTCCGATGTGTTTAACGGCGTGAATAGTAGGCCGGGAGGGCCATACTTGCTTAATTATGTTATTAATTGATAAATGCATGTATATGTTGATTATATTATGATATGATGTGAAATTCATGCATGTGAGTCCATATTTCTAATTACAGGGATGTGATGGTAATTTGGCCCGTTGAGGGTAAATTGATTATTTGTACACATGTTGGTGATATATCTTGAGACCACATTATGATGTGGGTTTGTTCGAGCCATTTGGCATGAGACGATCAAGGAATGTTAATTATCGGTTTGGTCATAACAGGCTTAAGCTCAGGGCTCGGGGTGAGTCTCAGGGTGTTTTAATGATTAGAGTGTTATCGGGCGTTAAAGGGTAACAGGATGTGAATTATTGGTGTTTGAGGATATTGAGATTAGCGGGAATTGGGAAGCGTTAATTATGATTAATGGGATTAGTGGAATGTGCCAAAATTACCCTTGAAGTGGCTTTAGAAGCTTTAAAAGACCTAGGGGTATTTTAGTCTTTTGGCTTGGATATATATGATGTTTGGAGGCTGTAGAATAAACAGAACCAAAAACAGAGTTTTCTTCTTCTCCTTCCCGTACCTTCTCCTTCCTTCATTTTCCTTGTGAGTTTTTGTGATCTTGTTGGGGATTTGAGCTTTGGAGCTAGGCCTTGGTACTTTGGGAGAGTGTTCCACTGTGGAAGAGCACCATAACCTAAACTTGAGGTAAGCTTTTAGCCACTAGTTTCCATGTATGCTCTATTTTCGTTTTAAGTTTTTAGCTCTAGATTTTGGTGTGGAAAGTTGGAATCAAGGGGAGTTTTTGTGGTGTTTTACTTGGGTTATGATGAGGGAGAGTTATGGGTGATGTTTAGAGGTTTAATTGGGTGTTAGGTTGGTGTTTTAATTGGGTTTGAAGGGTTGGTTCAAGAGAAAACGCAAGGAGGGGTTGTGGCTGAACTGAAGCTTGCGCCGTGGCATGGCCAGGGTGAGCCGCGGCCCTTGGGGAATGCTGAGTTTGGGCGCCTCTGTTTGAGGGGCGGGCCGCGGCATGGCCAAGGAGGGCCGCGGCCCTTAAGGAATTTTTGGCCAAAATAGTGTTTTTAGCATGGGGATTCAAGCCTAAGGCCTCGGGGTTGAACCTACTACCCGGTTGAGTAGTGTTTGATGTCCTGGAGGTTAGGTTTTGGTTTGGGGAACCTTTTATTATTAATTTTATTGATGGAATCCCATAATTGGTTGTGACCAGGTAGCCGCTAAAGGACCAAAAGATTGATCGTTCTCAGGGTTGTTCTTTTATTCATTCTTGCTCGAACCGGAGGTAAGAGAACTGCACCCCAAGTGTGACATGCATGGATATTCGTGAGGCATGTTGGTTGTGTAATATGGACATGGATTGAATATAGAGAATGCTTAGCATAAGTTGCTCACTTGTGCATGGTACTGACTCATTAGTCAGGTTTGGCAGAGGTGCTAGTATCAACTGTGAAGTTGTGACTCATTAGTCAGGTTCGGCAGTGGTACTGGGCACTGGTCACGTTGCACTGACTCATCAGTCAGAATTGGCAAAGGTGTTAGTATCAGCTGTGAAGCTGTGACTTATTAGTCAGGTTTGGCAGTGATACTGGACACTGGTCACATAGCACTGACTCATTAGTCAGAACGGCCATAGCGTGGATCACGCAAGCCAACATAGATTAGATCTAATCGACCATTAGCGTTGAATGACTCAAAGAGCATTAATGCCAGACTGACCCCGAGGGTCGATGAGTGAAATAAGTGCTTGGAGGCTAGTGGCTTACCTAGCAGCTACTCTCCCGCTTGAATCATGTGATGTTCACTCACTTGTTTAAAAGCTTTATGCTCAGTGTGATTATAATGATAATCATTTGATAATGTTTGTATAAAGTGTTATGTTTTCTTGCTGGGCTTTGGCTCATGGGTGCTATGTGGTGTAGGTAAAGGGAAAGAAAAGCTCACCTAGCCTTGAGTGGAGAGCTGATGTGGTGATGTGTACATATGCGGCTGCTTGACCACCACGGCCAAAGATTTCTCAGAGGAACTAGGGGGTTTACCCTATTTTTGCCGCTTAGGTTGGCGGGATTGTAAATTTAAAGCAGTAGTGACCTTTTTGTACTGAGAACCACTTGTAAATGTTTTGTTTAGCTCTGCAGAGCAGTTTGTAATGAAAATCTCCATTTCCTTTTTATTGGTTTTATGCCTTAACCTGTTAATCACACTTAGAGCACATTTTTGACCAAAGGACTCGGGTATCGAGTCAAATTTCCGGTCCACCGTTCACCGTAACTATTCTGGGGTAACCAGGGCGTTACACTGGGCTCATGGGTGCTATGTGGTGCAGGTAAAGGGAAAGAAAAGCTCACCTAGCCTTGAGTGGAGAGCTTAGGTGGTGATGTGTACATATGCGGCCGCTTGACCACCACGGCCAAGGAGTTCTCAGAGGAACTAGGGGTTTACCCTATTTTTGCCGCTTAGGTCGGCGGGTTTGTAAATTTGGAACAGTAATGACCATTTTGAGATGTAAATAACTTGTAAATATTTTTTTTATGGGCCCATGAACAGTTTTATATATTTAATAAAATATATCATTTCCTTTTTATTGGTTTTCCACCTTAGCTTGTTAATAACATTTAGATGCACATTTTAACCAAAGGACTTGGGCAGCGAGTCAAATTTCTGGTTCACCATTCACCGTAACTGTTCTGGGGTAACCAGGGCGTTACACTATCAGTAGTCAGGAGGACGTGTTTCTGTTTTTAATTTTTCTCTTAAACAATGTACGCCCTATGGCAATTTCTTACTTAATGAAAATGATGTGTACAAAACATCATAAAGAAATATTATAAAAAGTGAAAGTTCATGTTCGTCTTCACAAACAAGTGATCCAAGACTACAGTCGTCGCTCACTTGGGGGGGTGTGACCATCTGTACGAACAAGTCCAGGGTCAAAAACAAAACAGGATGCAAAACACAAAGTTTAGTCCTAATCCAGACCGTACAGACTTAGGGTAGCAGAAGCCCAACTCCCAACAAAAGGACGCAAGGTTTAGGCCTAGTCCCAACCCAGACATACATGGTCTGGGGGGGTACAAACCCAATAGAACGCAAGGTTCAGGCCTAGTCCCAACCCGGACATACATGGTTCGGGGGGTACAAACCCGATAGGACGTAAGGCTCAGGCCAAGTCCCAACTCGGACATACATGGTCCGGGGATATAAAATACCTAAAAATTGGTTGACCGAACGTGGTCCCAAATAACCAAATATCTATCCACGTCTTCTCTATAATGGCCCAGAATCCTTGGAACATGAGTCCTAGGTATAAGTTATCTGAAATTAGTCTTATAAATGGCCCAGGCCATTGGAACCTGACCCATAGGTTCAAAATAAGCTAATCAACTAATTTCTGATGGCCCTGGCCGTTGGAACCTGAACAATAGAATCAAGACAAATAAATCAGACAATAGTTATTAACTTCCTAATGGTCCAGGCTGTTGGGATAATTTACTCCAGGCCATAAAGACTCAAACACGGGTCCCTAAATGAGATAAATGTTTTCTAAAACTTTTCCCCAATGGTCCTGGACTTTGGAGCCAGGACCGAACATTCGACTCATTCATGCAAGGTGGTAAAACACTCAGTGAAATTTTAACGAATGGAAACAGGAAAACCATGTGCAAGAAATAAAGTAAATACAAATATAAAATCTGTCTTGGATGCAACCACGTCCATAAAGATGTTACAAAAAAAGAGAAGCCATGAAAAACAAGTTAAAGGCCCTACCCTAGGCTTCGCCCTGTTCTGATGCCTCCAGAGCTTGTCCATTTGCTTCATCCTCGGCCACAAGCTCCGCGTCGGTTTTCTCCGGGCGGCCCCGTCGTGGTTTATCTTGGCTAGAGCAACTTCCTTGGCCAAGGCCTCCGCCCAGGCGACCTCCTTGGTCAGGGCTTCCCTAGCAACTTCCTCCTGGTTCATAGCCCCCTCCAACTCAAGATGGCCCATCTCTAGCTTCATCGCCATCTTGGCCACTAAATCGGCATTCCGATGGGCTAGCAAGGCATCTTGGAACAAATCAAAGTTAGAAAAAATATAGGTGAAAAATATGAAAAACAGAGGAAGATATGGACATATAACTTACAGTGGTGGCCTGGTGACGGATAGCCTGGGAGATGAACAAGGCGTCCCGATTGGCCAAGGTGGCTTACCGTTTCAGTTGAAGGTTGGACATGGTAGTCCCAACCTGATCCAATAGATCCGTGGCAAGCAGGGTCGTGTCCTGCCCCCAATTTGCGGTGAAATCTGGTCTCACCAACGAGTCTGTCCACAATCGGCTGAGGGGCACTGAAAGCAGCTGAGCACTCGGCGAACTCCACCTTGCATCGGATCGTCAAGGCCCAGTAGACCTCCTCCCTTCTGTCCCAGCCATCTTCCCAGGCCTGGAACACCATCCTCGATCTCTCCTACTGGAGGACCATGTCCCCATCCTCAGAGAGAGCCAGATTGACGGGGAGCATGGGAGCCTCTGGGAGTTCCCGGGTGACGAGCTGGCTTTCCCCGTAAGAGTTCTCCTCAGCCAAGGAAAGGTCCTTAGTCTTAGCCCTCTTGGCCCGATTTGCAGATCTATCAGCAGCTGAGTTCGCAACCCTTTTCTCCGAATCCCAACTCGCTAGGGGCTCCTGCTCTAAGTCAATGACCAGAAGATGAACAGGCAGAGACGAGTCGGCTTCAATACGAACGGTTGGGGGAGGGATCACGGCTAGAGCCTCCTCAACAGCATCCATCTCCGGCCTTGAGTCACCGAGGACCAACTCCAGTACTTTATTCTTTGGCACACCTTTGGCGGCCTTCTTCGCTGATGCCCTGGCCTTGGCCGCCCGAGCCTCCATGGCCTGTTTCATCTTGGCCACAAGATTGGACATGTCAAAATCTTCTGAAAAAGACAAACAAAAAGAAAGTCAAAAAAATATACAAGTGACGATAAAAAGTAATTAAAAGTTAGGCTAAGGTCCTCCGGGATGAACCCTTATCTAGAACTCGGGCTTGGCTCAACTCTCCTAAACCAAAGGAATGGATTCGGTCCCCCATGTCGTCCAGGTCCAAGAATTTACCATATTGGACGAACCCGAACAAGTACATAAGGGTCTCCGGGTTTAAGATAATGGGAGGTGAAGGTTCCATTTTTCTGACTGCCCCGAAAAACTGGCCTCGGTAAACTTGTCTATCCCTAACTAAGTCCCCAGAATGGGGAGCATAAGTCAAAAGCAAAGGAGAATTACCTTGCCCTGATGTACTAGCCCCGGGAGCCCCCGTGTTCGGCTGGGCCTCATCAAAAAGGGCATCCTGCTCCTCAGAGGTGGCTCTCTCCGTCTGCTGGGCCTGCTCCTTCTTCTTCCTCACCGCGTCTGCCTGGGCCATGGCCTCCACGGCCTAGATGTGAATGAGGGCTAGCTCCTCCCTCAAAGAAGGGTCCCTCTCACATTGAATCCCCCAGATGCTAGGGGTCGTGATCATCCGATTGGCCGCCAACATCCCTATCATCCGCAGATTTTCGGTGTTTACGCAATCTCCCACATTCAGATCCTCTGCGCTCAAAGTGGCGTAATACTTTTTTCGGTCGAGGATCGACTGAGTGAGAGGAGTCTGGGCATATGGTCCTATTATCCAGAAATGTAAGTCGAAAGCAGATAACAAAATGAACAAAAATGATTAAAGAGGAAGAGCACTTACCCACGCGCTGGAAGTTCAGCACCAACGTGGGGTTCCGATCCAAAAGGAACCCGAATGTCATGAACCAATAGTGTCTGACATCCGGGGGTGCTTCCAGGAGCTGGTAGGGGCAGGATAATTATGGCTAGGCTTTATTCTGTAGAAGTCATCCCGGGTCTTATCCTTGGCATTAAGCTGCAGCTCCAACTTATAGAAATACAGCGCCTCTGCCGAGGTCGGCTCCAGAATCTCCTTGGCCACGATCCCCACAAACTTCAGGAACTGCACGAAGTAGTTGTGGAGTGGAAGAGTGGCCCCCTCACTAATATGGCCTATGCTCAAAGCCCCAAATTCTCCCACGTTGGTGTGGGCCTTTTCCTCCTTCCTGGCCAGGCGGTTGTAAAAGAGTTCGAGAGTCGATTGCACTCTCAAATGCCTCCCCAAAACGTCCAGCATCCAGTAGTTCTGGAATTCATTCTTCTCCCCATCCATCTCCCATATGTTGCCACTAGGGGCTTTGTGTCCTTCCAGGACGAAGGGGGCCGACTGAACATACTCTTTTGGGTGGAAAGTAACGCCGAGACTCATGTCTGGAGATCTGGGAACAAATGAAAAAGAAGCAAACAACCAAGCAAATAGCACCAAAACCCAAAAAGGTTGGTTAAGGTATGGGGGCTCTCCTAAGAACTACTTTGAGGAGTCTCTTTCGAATCAGATTCAGGATCACTGAAGATCCCCAGAATTCTAATCGGGAACAAAGAAGAAGAATTTTTTCTAAGATTTCCCTAGTCGGCCTATTACCGCTTGTTCAGGGACAACCCGGACCTTAGAGGATCCAGGATGACCCAGATAGTTTTGTTCTACTAACCTAATACGCCCAGAACCACCCATATGCCCAGAACCACCCTAGACGGTGGCCCCGGCTCTAACAACCCTATAGCCACAAATGTGACACCACAAAACAGCAAGCACGAGAAAATAAAAATAAAAGGTTCGGGGAACTTACTGTAAAATGATGATCGTGGAGGGGATAACGTTTCCGGCAATAGGGACTGCAAAATCACGGTCTTGAATAGGCGGAGACGACACACAAGTTCGTCCAACGATCAAGCCGAGGTCGCACTTTCAGGTGAGGGCACAAAAATAAGACGCGTCGGAAAGAGGCGGCGACGAAAACAGAGTAGTCGACAGAGAATTTCGTCGGCGAGCTTGGATATAAAAAGCTCTCTTTATGGTGTCGGTTGTTTAGAATGCGTAAAACTTGCAAATGAAAATCTGGGAGTATTTATAAGAGCCCAAAGCATATTTTTTGATCCAACAATTCAGGACAACTTCCCACATTTGGCAGTCCTGGATTATGCAGGAGCTTTATTTAGCCTACTCAAGCATCGGATCACGTGTTTCACAAGTCGCGATCCGCGCCATCCCGATCCAACGGTCCAAAGGAAAGACATTTCAAAATTTATCCCATCCAACGGCCGCCAGTAATGCAAGAATATTAAAGGATCCATTCGTACAGATGGGACACTTCAGAATTTACGTTGACGTTTGGTTGCCAAAAAAATAACCAAGAGATTTTCTCCAAATATGTCAGGCGCGAGTAATATTGATGCACCAGTTATAGGGAAACAAGTGCGTGTAGCATGATGAAGTTGAAAGGCCGAGGGTCACCCAAACAACCTTGAAGTAAATGAACCTGGGCACTGGTAAACGAACCAGGGTCCTAGTAAATGGACCAAGATGTTAGTAAATGAACCGGGCCTTTGGGATTTGATCAGAGATACTGACACAAATGCTTTTTATGCGAGTTTCCAGCAGGTGATTCCCCACGAAAATGGATCTGTTTCCCAGGGAACAAACTAGGATACCAAAAATTGATCCAGGAAGTGAAGCAAGCCTCCACTGCACGAACACAGATAAAGGCTTGGGTGTAAATGTTATCCTCGTTTCCTCCCCACACTCACGACTCTGTACATTGAGTCCATGGGCCA
Organism: Humulus lupulus; assembly: GCF_963169125.1. Classification (NCBI taxonomy): domain Eukaryota; kingdom Viridiplantae; phylum Streptophyta; class Magnoliopsida; order Rosales; family Cannabaceae; genus Humulus; species Humulus lupulus. The sequence continues at coordinate 189,876,965 of NC_084798.1, read as the reverse complement.
TCCTGAAAGGACTTAAGGCCCAGATCGAGCTCAATAGATGGGGAAGGAGTGAGTCCTGGTGGCCCAAATATCTACAAGCCCAATATTGTCCCGAAATGTAAGTTGGGGCCACAAAGCTGGCACGTTTCATCTTCCCGGATCCCTTGTAAGGTGTCGTCCGGGGTGCAATAAGGATGATGTTTCCTCCAAGTCTAAAAATGGACTAGGACGATAGTGGATGAACCTTGACTCTGGTAAACGAACCGAGGTCTTGGTAAATGAATCGGGATGTTAGTAAACGAACCCGGACCAAGCGACTGAGTTGAGCTTGACAAACTGTTTCCGACACTGACATCACCCTAAGAAACACAGAGTTTTGTCTCCACAAGTAACCTACAGAAGAGATTACATACGGAGTGTACGCCATTATTTCAGAACCGTACCACCACTACTATGACGAATCCTGTACCTCGGATCTCCTTAGAAGCCCACGCGAACCAGACTGAAGCTGCATACTATTGTCAGTCTTACAACATGGTTCCCAATGGGCCCTGATTAGTGTATTTTATTTAATAAAAATCCTCTGTATTAAGCATCCATCAGTGAGCAAATAGTGTTTATACCCTTATTGGGCCCGGATTAGTCTAGCCCAAACCCAGAGCACTCACCTACCTATAAATATGAACAGGTGTGCACTGTGGAAGGGATCTGATTTTTCTCTTGTATGCATACACTATGCTCAAATTCAGAGAAAACTCCATTACTAAAGCTCCTTAAGCTCTAATACAACAGACTCGTGGACTAAGGATCTTTAACGCCCCAACCACGTAAAATCCCTTGTGTGATTATCTCTAATTCTTTCTTCTTAATCTCTTTTATCTTTTATAATTCAAGTTTTCGAAAAACTCGGTAAACAATAATTATTAATAATCTATAAGTATATATATATAGTTACAATAAAAAAAAAAGCTTCTTATTTTATCAATTTTAATAATAATAATAATATATTGTTGACGCCGTTTTTCGTCAACTTAAATAGTAGAGCAATTAAACAATAAAATATTGGTGCAAATGAATAAAGAGGAAAACTATAGGATTTTTACGTGGTTTAGCAGTTAACTCTGCCTAGTCCACGAGTCTATGTTATTAAGACTTGGGAGTTTTCTGGAAACTTTTCAGAGAAGAGTTGCCCAGAGTTTTCTCTTAAGAAATCAGAAATCGATCCCTTACAAAGGATGTTTCCTTCTCTATTTATAGAGAAGGTTGCAGAATTCATTCCCACATATTTCGGGAAGATATTCTGTAAATCAATTAAAATAATGCTATTTAATGCATTATTTCCATTATACATGGAAACGTCCCATGAGGATCGGGAAAGGATAACAGATTAAATGATATCCCTTAAATATTGGGATTGTACAACAATAAACATGTTCACACGTAACTGATTATCCCAAATGATTCATCAAATCTTCGAGATCAGCAATTGGCATTGAACTTGCCGAGACCATGAGTTAACCACGAGCTCGTCACCTAACTTCGCGCTATGTTCGAAACAAGTAGATGTTGAAGATGATGTCACATCCGAGCTTGTACTTCCCGAGCTCAATCCATCTCGTCTGAAGCAATCATGGAAAGGTATATTCATGTGTCATACCATGACCATGCAAGCTCAGAGCACACTCGAGGCCACACATCCTCGAGGTTGTTGTCTACTTCAAAGATGTCCAATGGTTGAATCATATGATGACCGTATATGTTTCGAGCTCACACCTGACGAGCCCAGTTTTCAGGGTCATAACTTCTTATCTCGAAATCTGGGTGTAACATTTTTCCCCCTCAAAAGTATCAGTTCGAATCCCATGAGAAGGAAACTTTTTAACTGCCCCTCTTGGAAACTGTACCATCAATTGCACTCGAGTGTGGACACGCGTCAGGCGGATATTGGAAGATCAGAGTACTTGAGTATGTTTGCACCATGCGCACGTCTCTTCATCTGCCACCTTTTTGCCACCATTTCCACGCCAATACCCGTTTGTTCGATCAGACACCAATCTCGTCCAACGGTCCAGATTTAATTTGCCGTTTGACATTTTGTTGTGGCCTATAAATACGCCCATCGTCTTCTTCATTTCAATTTTATGCTTTCAAGTTTTCAAAGAAAAGGGAAGAACAAAATACCAGAACTTAGAACTTGTTCTACTTTTGTATGTTCTCCAGGCCGAGGAAACAAAGCACCGTTGGCCTGTTCGACTCCGTGGGATCATTTTTGCAACCTTTCCTTCGATCATCGATTTCTTTGTACCCACCAGCCACACTATGTAAGTATCTGGTCTATGTTCATGTACATTCTATTTTTCCATGCATGTTTATTGTTGTAGTAGCATTTGGACACCAGTTTTAGTACCAGGATGCTTTAGTCAATGTCGTGTAGATTTTAGGCTCATTTGATGTTATGGATTTCCAAACCCAGATTTTGCACAAATGATCCAAATATGGTTTTTACTGGGTTATCTTGATTTCGAATATCATATCGTATAGACCAAGAAATGGGGTATAGGATTAGGGTTTACAATTTGCACGTTTCCCAAAAATATCACTTTTGAGTAATCGCCAACTTTTCCCTGAAAATTTGGGATTCTCAGAAATAAATCCACCTTTCCCCCTTTACGTGGAATACACGCTCCGAGCCTGATCTTGTTCTTTTGATCGAGCTTGTTTCATAGTCTCGATCATTCGAGCTCATATAGTCTTGATTTTTATTCTTAATCTTTTGTTCGTCTGGCCCTCACCCTTTTCCTTTCTTGCTAGATGCTGCAGAATTTGGAAAAGCGGTGGGGGTCAATTTTTGATTCCTTATTCACCGACAACTCCAAGCCCAGAGTCTCCTATTTCTCGGAACCAGCGGCTAATTCGGGAGCACAAATTGAAGTGTGAGCAAGAGGACACCCAAGCTCACTTTTGACGCCAAATCGACGAGGTCGAAGAGAAAAAGAGGAAAAAACTTAGGGTCGCGATCTATCCAGACCCGGACCCCGAGCCCAGACCAATCCCTCTCGACCCTACTCTTAAAGTGACAGTTGCATTCAAACCGGGCGATCTCAAATTTTCATTGATGGAATAATCATCAAATCCCCCATCCACCCTGCAGCCAACCGACATTCCCACCTTAAGGGGAGAATTTTTCGAGGCCGGGCACTATTGGAGCTCAGTTTCTTCGTTGGGATAGATAACCAACATCCTAACTCGCCATGTCCTAGGACTATCAGGCTCGCTGAGATGTCGAGCTCCCACTTCCAAAGAGCGTAGCTGCCGTGCCCCAAGAGATGGCAATCCTAACAATAAGTTGAAGCTCGCGGCTTAGAGCGAAGAGCATATGAGGGCAGGGGCCTTATTGCCCTTGAAGTCCTTTTTAAAGGACTTTCTGGATTTTGTTGGGCTCACGCCCTTCCAACTCCAGACCAACTCATACAGGGTCTTGTCAGCCCCGAGGTCACTTTACCACGAGCTAAAGTGGGAAGGACCTTCACCAAAAGAGATTTTGTATCTCTTTTGCTTGAAAAGCAACCCCTCCTGAGCTCGAGGAGGAGATGAATTCTACTACCTCTCGAGCTATCCCAGGGAGAAGAAGATCTTTGAGGACCTGCTGAACTATCCCCCAAACTTCAAGCTGGCGTTCTTTTGGATGGACAGCCTGGCTCCCTCCAGATATTATTCGTTCAGGCAAATCCGTAAGTATACGATCCTTTTCTTTTCATGCTCGAATTTTTGCTTAAGCTCGAACCACTCATAATACATTCAATTCTTCAGCCAACTATCACCACCCTACTCCTATGGATGAGATGAAGGAGCACAAGGAAACTTTTCTTCAACTCCCTTATGCTAGGCGCTCCCTCTCTTATCTTCTTCATGAAGATAATCTTCGAGCATGTGGTCTCCTGTAGAAGGATCAGTCCACAGACGATAGAGCCTACAAGAAGTACACCAAGTAGGAGTTTGTGCCTCTTCCAACCGGCAGCCTTCCTCCGAGGTGAAGCTCTAAGGCATGATCCCCCGCTCGCCGTCCTAGGAGTCCGTGCTTGGGGAACGAGGCCAATGATGAGGCTTCAAGTTCGAGTGACAGAAGTACGGTTATCCTTAGCTCAACTTTATGGTCTCCTTCGCTACTTAAGCATAAACCCGACACCCTGATCTTATGCCCATATGATAGGGACAATTTTTATGTATGGTTTTGGGTAGACGATAGGGTCCATAGGTTTGATAGCTGGCTAGGGAAGTATGACACAATTTATAGTTTGAATCAAGTTTGGGATGGAATAGCCGTCCAATATTGGACAAACGATTATAGGGACCTTTTGAGGTTGACTTCCACATATAGGGAAGGGACTCCCCCTACCTCTTCCGAAGATGGGGGAATTACGTGGTCGCCGAGCATGAGCTCGGGGGAGAGTTCAAGTTAGGTTCCTCGTCACTTGTCCCTTTATTCCTTCAACTGTCATTATGCTAATTTTGGTGTCTTGAGATAATTTTCTAATGTGATTTGATTGTGTAGGTACCATGGACTTCGATCTTGAGAACGTGCTCGCCAGTGGCGAGGGGACCAAGAAGAGTAAGTGCCCAAGAGCCTCGTAAAAGTCTGATCGGCCTGCTAAGGTCCCTAAGAGGACCGAGAAGACTCCTCCTCCCCCAGCTCCCACTGTTGCGAGCCCAGCGCGGATCCTACTTCCTAGGTCGATGCCTCCACCACAAGTGCTCCCCCCTTGCCTCCTACCATCAAGATCCTCCCAACGCTCGACCCACCAACAAAGAAACCAGCGACCTCCAAAGGGCGCCTGTTGTCGATTTCTACTCATTTTGATGAGTATGTCGTCGACAACGCTGCTAAGACCCATGGAGCCACACTTGGCTCGGACGTCCTGTCTCGGGTAGGCCAGAGCATCAACAGCTTTGAGGCTCCCCACTGGCAGTTTTTGGTCAATGCTCGGGACTGCAACACCCTTTATGACAAGAGTGTTGAGCTCGCCGCTGCGGTAACCTCTCTCACCTTATTATTTGTTGTAGTTGTGCTTAGTGTATGTTCTAACTTGATTTTTTTTTTTTGTGTTAGTCTCTTACTGCATTTGCTCAGCTAAATTACAAGCTGAACAACGAGGTCCACTTGAGCATGTCCTATGCCCAGCAGTCGAAGAATCTTCAACTCAAGCTCGCTGACGAGTTCAAGGCTGCAAAATCAAAGCTGGAGGCTGAGGTCGAGCAGATGAAGGCCAGGGTTGAGGAGCTTGAGAAGTTGAATGCCAAGCTTGGGGAGCTCAAGAAGATCAATGCCAAGCTTGAGGAGGAGAAAAAAGCCACCTTCGAGATAATGGAGGGCAAAAAGGCTCGTCTTCTCAAAGAGTTCAAGGAGAGGAAGGATCGGGTGGTTGACCTGGCCATGTACAGGATCGGGGCCAGCAACGCCGATCTCGACACCAGCTTCCTAGGCTCTTTTGAGGAAGAGCTTGTGGCCAAATGGCAAGCTCAGATTGATGCAGAGGAGGCTGCTCGAGAGGACACAGAGAAGGCTAAGGAGGAGGCTGAGAAGGCTAAGGAGGGCGCTCCTTCCTCCTAAATCTCAATCCTGTGTTGTATCCCTTTGAGACTTTTGTAATAGTTTTTATCTTTTGCTTTTTATGCCCTTGGGGCTAGGACAATTTATAGCTCGTAAAAGAGCTATTTTCTTATGATATTTATAATACCATATTTGACTTTACTTTAATATTTTTTCTTTACATCTCTTAAATTGAAATATTTTAATCAATTTATATTAAAAGTTTGCCTTTATGTCTGTTTATTCATACAAACACATGGTGGGTTTCAGCTCGAGTTTCTATGCATTCTCGCATAGTTTGCTCGATATATCCATGTCCGTTCTCATTATTTGTCAAGGTCGGGACTTACTTTTACCATGCACCTGAAAGTACTTATATGGCGTGTAAGGTAGGTAGTTTAGTTATATCATGCTTCTCTAGTTACTTTTCCTCATCCTCGGGTAGCTCCCCAAAGTTATGAGGTCGAAACTATCTTTTTGCAAGATATTCCAGCCTCGATCTCGACTTAAACTAAATTGGGTTTATTTACATCCCATTTTCCCGTCGATCAATTTTAGCTGGTTTGTTCCAAACCAATTTAGGTTGTGTTTTGATTGTAATCCATACACTTACTTATTTTTGATCTAGTTATATTGGTTCACGTATCTAGTCGTATCCAAACACCTTTTTAATATTTTGGTTATATCCAAATTATCTTTGCTCGCGCATTTGGTCATATCCAAACACTTTTAATAATCTGGTTATGTCCAAATTATCTTAGCTCGCACATTTGGTTATATCCAAACACTTTACTTTTAATGTCCAAATTATCTTAGCTCGCGCATTTGGTTATATCCAAACACTTCGTTTATAATTTGGTTATATCCAAATTTTAGCTCGCGTATCTAGTTATTTCCAAACACTTTGTATATAATTTGGTTAATGGTCCAGACGTTCGCTTGTTTTCGTGTATGCTATTTTTGAGTTATTTATTTTTTCAAACTTAGGGTATACATACCATTAATGCCCCCTTAATATCCTATGAGTGTGACCATAAGTTATTTAATTAAGAGAGTTTGCAAAAAATAAATATTGATACAACAATTTGAAACCAAAAACGAACTTCATTCTGCATTGAACAATCTATTAAAAGAAATTTTGTAAAGGTAAGCTATCATGGTTATAGGAAGCATCATTCCTACATTATTGATAGTAAGGTCGCAGATGTTCAACATTCCATGCTCGTGGTACCAATTCCCCATTTAATCTTGCCAATTTGTAGACGCCAGGTTGGATAACTGATTCGATTTGATAAGGCCCTTCCCAATTAGGCCCGAGCACGCCAGCGGCTGGGTCCCGCGTAGCTAGGAACACACGCCTTAGCACTAAGTCTCCTAATCTGAACTTTCTGTCCTGAACCTTTTTATTGAAATACCGGGTAGCTCGTTGTTGATATGCTGCATCTTTTAGTTGAAACTCATCCCGTCTTTCTTAGAAGGTCCAGACTTACTTTGAGCTGGGATTGGTTCGAGGCTTGGTCATAAGCATGGCTACAAATAGTGGGTATTTCGACCTCGATTGGTAGCATAGCCTCGCATCCATATGCCAAAGAAAAAGGGGTATGTCCTATTGAAGTGCAAGATGTGGTCCGATATGCCCACAAGACTTGGGGCAACTCCTCGGGCCATTTTCCCTTAGCTTCTTCCAATTTCTTCTTCATAGAACTCTTTAGGGTTTTATTCATAGCTTCGACTTGGCCATTTTCTTGAGGATGGGCCAATGAGGAGAAGCTCTTTATTATCCCATTTTTCTCACAAAAATTGGTGAACAGTTCGGTGTTGAACTGAGTACCATTATCAGGTTGTAACGCCCTAGGTAACCAAGACCGCTACACTGTGTGTTTAAAATAGGGAAAGACATGCTAATCAAGTCATTTAAACAAAATGTGAATCTAACATCATCAATGGATTAGGAATAAAAGATTTTGGTCATAAACAAGTTATTTTATTAAAAATGACAGTTTAGTATATGGAATCTCAAAACAGGGTTTAGATGACATATTTACAAAAATTCTAGAAGTTATAAACAACTCAGGCCACTGTAATGGAAAAATACACATTTTAGGTATCCGTCCCTGTACAGACCCTCGACCGTGGCGGCCGAACAGCTGACAATGTACACCTCGCCCCCAGAGCTCTCCAACTCATGGTTGAATCTACATACCCTTGCCTTTACCTGCACCACGTAGCACCCGTGAGCCAAGGCCCAACAAGAAAACATGATATTGCAGCATGATCAATATCAATAATCAAATACTTCACAAGCATGACCAAATATTAAAAAATTCTTAAAATTCACCTATTCAATGATAACAAATGACAAATTAACAATTTGTCATCTAGATAATCAACATATCATATTCATCAGGTTAACAACAATAATCACATTCATAATCAACAGTTTATCACAACCATCAAATGATACTCAGAGTCGGCGCCCTTAGGTCGCACCCTCTATTTAACCCACTGTCTTCGGCTCGCTTAGGTTGCCCCCAGTGTTATACCCACTGACTCCAGCTAGCTTAACCGAGCTCAGTGATTAATAAGCTGTCCTCAGCTACCAGTGGCTGAGCTGCGCCCTGTGCGCAAATATTGATTTTGGCACTCTTAGGTCGTTTATCATATGTCCCCGCGGTGTAATACCACCTCATGACATTATATACAAATATAGGGAAATCTCAGTCCCAGTACAATCACATATCACAATCATACAGTAATGTATACAAATATAGGGAACACTTAGTCCCAACTTAACTACCTAACCGGGTGCAGTTTTCTTACCTCTTGTTCGAGCAAGAAATACTTTACGAACGACCCTTGAGAACGACCGATCCTTTGATCCCTTAGCAGTCACCTAGTCATAACCAAATAAGGAATCCAATTAATGAACACAACAATTAAAGGGTCTTAACCTAAACCTCACTCCCGGGACCCCGAATTGTACCCATACGGTGAGTAGATTCGATCTCGAGCCTTATGAATTGAAACCCCGAGCCAAAAACCCTTAAAAATGCTCAAAACCAAAATCTGAAGGAGCAAGGTAGCGCTGTAGCGCTACCCTCCTAGCGCCCCAACACTTAAGTCAGTAGAATCCATCCCTGAGTAGCACTGTAGCGCCCACCTGTGGGCGCTACAGCGCTACACACAGCCAGTTTTCCCCAGAAATTTCCCCCCTTCGACTACACCATTTTCAACCTAAACCAAAAGCTTCCGAACATCATTTTAAGTCCCATTTGGACCCAAATAGCATATACACAAGCAATTCCTAGGCATCATAACCTACCCAAGCTTTGCCAAAAGCCCCATTGAATTCTCAACTTTCAAACCCATAATCTCAGCTGAACATAATAAGAAAACAGAGTAGAAAACCAGAGTTCTAATGGTTAGAGTCTTACCTCAAGATCAGTATGAACTCCTCTTCAATGGTGGAACAATACCCTAGATCCTCAAAACTTGATTCCCTAGCTTGGTTCCTCAAAAGAAGCTTCAAAATCCAAAGAAAAATGGAAAGGAGATGATGTACGGGAGAAAAGGTGAAGTGCTCTGTTTTGCTTCCTATTTTCTACAACCTTCCTTGATTCATATACATCCTTAAGATAAATGACCTAAATGCCCTCAAGTCTAATTAGAATCCTTAACAGCCACCAAGGGCAAAATCGTCCTTTTGCACCTATCCCTTTAACCATAATTAACACCCTCCAATTCCCGTTATTCTCAAAATTCTCGAATACCAATAATTCATATCTCGTTACCCCTTAACTCCCGACAACGCTCTAATCACCAAATTACCCCGGGACTCACCCCGAGCCCCGCACTTAATCCCGTTATGACCAAACCGCTAACTTATACTCAAAGATCGTCTCATGCCGAACAGCTCGAACAAATCCACATTATAATGTGGCCTCAACAATAGTTTACCAATATGCATACAAATATATAATTACGCCTTCAATGGGCCAAGTTTCCCTCATAACAAAATATATACCCCTATGCATGCATTTATCATCATATAATAATATGATCCACATAACCATGCATATAATCATATAGTGGCACAATAAATCAATTATGGCCCTCCCAGCCTCCTAATCAAGGTCCTAAACCTTATTAGGAAATTTGGGTCATTACAACTATCCCCTCCTTACAGGAATTTCGTCCTCGAAATTTTATTTGTAGGCCGGATATAAATTTTGCACTACTGATTCTAGTTTCCCAAGTCATTCCTTGACCTCATTGTTTCTAAAACATTACCTTAACTCAAGGTACAATCTTGTTCCTCAAAACCTTATTCTTTCTGTCTCATAACTGAACTGGCCACTCCACATAGAATAACTCCATCTTCAGCAGCAGATCCCCATACTCAACACATGAGTTTCTCTAACCTGTGTCCTCAACATGGAGTACAAAATACACTGCGTACAACCGACAGTGCCAAAACTGTTGTCAACTTAAAAGCAGCCTAACTGATCCTTTCTAGGATTTCAACAGTCTTGATATTCTAGGGTCCAACTTGCCCTTATCTTCTCACCCCTTTTTCCTTGGTGATATCTTAAAGAAGATACAATCTTCTACTTGGAACTCCATATTCCTGCTTTCCAATTCAGTAAAACTTTTCCATTTACTTCGAAAAGTGAGTCTCCCAACTCTAACCTTTTAATAATCTTAACGATCTCCTGAACTACTTCAGGATCCAAATATAACATCTCACTTATCTCATTCCAACGAATGGGTGATATACATTTTCTATTATATCTTATTTCATCAAGTGTCCTTCCAATAACTGGATAACTCCCTCTCTCTAACTTTGATTTACCATCAGTCTGAAAATTAGCAATCGTACCAAATTACAATTATACACTCATCGTCTTCCTTAACCCTTCCAAGACTGATAAAAGTGAATTCACCCCAAATGCTGGTCCATAATGACTCAACCATCCCATGCTGGCCCACCGTCCTGGCAGCCCATTGCGAAACCCATCGCGATGTTTCTTTGTTCCCATTATAAAATACTCAAAGACTACAATAGCCTTACTGGTTTCTGATACCTTGTCCCGACCTACTAACAGGTTAAGAGCTTTGTCATATATTCCATTATGTCCCTCTCTATCCTAGGCCACCAATATAAAACCTTCAAACTCTGGTACCTTTTCCTGATGCCTGGATGAAAAGACCAAGAGAGTAGTATGGGGTTCATCTAGAATTTCCATTTACTTCTGGTGTCAATCAGATTCCAGATCTGATCATTATATTACAATAAACTTATACCTGACACTGTAAAATCCTTAGCTAACCCAGTTAAGACTTTGCCTTCAATTCTTTCCATATGGGGTTTACTTAACTGTCTTTCTTTGATCCTTTATGAGATAATAATTCCAAGTATCAAACTGGCCACCTAGCCCACTAGAAACTCCACTCTAGTTCTAGTCGGATCCTTTAACCAACATCATGCATAGATAATCACCTTTAACCTGTCACTGAGGTGTCATAACAACTCCCAAACTGATTCCGGCCTGTAAAAAGATGTAGAACTCAACCTGAAATACATGTACCACCATGCCCACCTAAGGAAACTCCTACTCCTAAGGCATTCCTTAACCTTGGAAAATTTCCAACCCAAAACACATCACCATAACGCCAATCGAGACAATCACAAATCCAATTCAGATAATTCTTAAATACTCTGTTCATCCACTCCGCAAAAACAATTTGGCATTGACCAAATCCTCAACACATGACTCAGCATCCCCAGTGCCCTTATCTAATATAATAACGATCTTCTGCCTATCCTTCTCCCTGATCTCTAGCTGGTAATAACCAGATCAAAGATCCCTAGCTATCCCTGATCTCTAGCTGGTAATAACCAAATCAAAGATCCCTAGCTATCCCTGATCTCTAACTGGTAATAACCAGATCAAAGATCTACCTTGAAGAACATCACCCTACTCAATAATTGAGCCTTTAGATCTTACAGCTTTGTTGAAACTGTTCAATACAACACCCTAGATCTGATTCCATCCCTGGCACCAATACAATCACCATTCTATCTCTTTGTGCAGATGTACCCTTGACAAATTCCTTGGAAACTTATCTAGAAACTTACAGACTAATCCATTATGCCTTGACCCCACTGGTACAACCTAAGTAGTGTCCATCACACTAGCTAAGGTTCTATGCATCCCTCTGCAATAGATCTCCAACTCTAATTAAAAATATCATAAACGCAGTGCCAACTATTGCAAGGATTTCTTCCTTTTAATTCAAGAGTTACTATTCTTTTTCTTGCAACCCATCACCACCTCATACTTGGCTAACCATTCACATCCAAAATCCTTACATTCTAGCTGTCTTCAAAGATGCTTTGGGTGGTGGCTGACTTGTTCATCGGTTTCAATGTGCTTCTGATCGAATCTCTTCATACCTGATCTCTTCCCTTTCTGTAGCTTAAACTTGAATACCCTTGAAAAAAAGAGTTAATACCTTCTGAAACCTTACCTATGACCCTGCTACTTCAGTTGTATTATCATCAGTGTAGTAGTCATTGACATTCTGATTCTAGCTGGGAAGTAGTTCAACACATCGCTAGTGAACCTAAATGTAACCCATTCATGTCGTTTCTGTATTCTCTGCTTGTCGGACTTATCCATGTCATTGAAGTGTAAAATGATTAGGAACCTTTACTATTAATCCATCACACCCCACTCGGTACAAGTAATAATTCATGAAATGTCTCTTTCCTTGATCCTTATCTAGTAATAACCAGATCGATGATCAACTCTTGAAGACATTGTCTTGTCTTGTAACGGGGCATTTAAACTCTTCATCCCTAGCAGGCGATATCAACGAGCCCCATGATACAATGCTCCGTCCAATCACCCATAAATCAAATACTTCTTTAGGTGAACCAATAATTCCTTAAACCAACTAATATCATTCTTCATAATGTCCCTGATACCAAACCCGCCCATGTCCAAGTTCTGAAGTGTACCCAACAATTCCTTGTATACTCAATTGAATCTGTACTGACCAATTTAGTTTCCATTCAATCCAGTCAATATACTTCAAGTAATATCCCCGACAGTCCAGGGTTGTCCCTTATCCAACACATTAGCTTCCCTCAAGCCTATATCAAAGCTCTCATAAGACGTGCTCAACCAATTCCCCTACAAACCCCTTTTACCACTCGTATTCTAACTCTTTCTTATAAAAGTTGCTAATCCTTCCTCAACAAGTACTCATATCTCAGACCCCTCGTATAACCACCTTATGGTATGTACTTCGTATCTAAGTCTTTCCTGGGAGACACACAACACCAAACTTTTTCAGCTCATATTCTAACCAAAAACAAAGACTATCAAATCCACTGGTCACTTCCGAGGAACTAGTTTCGGGCTCTGAATGTGACGAGGCATCCCAGTCTTTCCTTCTCTAATCCTGGGAAATCCGCCCCAACGTACAAAATCATCCCATATAGAAAACATGTCCTTACCTGACATCTTTTCAGATAACATCTTCTGCTTCTAATGCATACTAAATAACATCACCAAGCCTTATCCTTGTCTTGATGGCCAACCTGTGAACTAGACCCCTTTCTTGTCAAGACCAGGAGCCACAGAACCATCGAGGGTTTTTCCTTTTTCTGATCACCGAGTAACCACCCTTACTAAATTCCACAAGCGAGAATATCATCACCTGTATTCTTTATATCTTAAATAGCATGGCCCTCTCTACTACCCAAGCACAGATAACCATCTCATGCACTGAAGCGGCCCTGACTCTCCGACCCGTCTCAGAGTTTAACCCATAAATGAATCATCATCTCCGGCTACACCCATTTGTATCATAATCCAAAGTGGATTGATCAACCCACCAAACTCATTGACATATATTGTCGCTATCTTACCACTTTCGACATCCTTCTGCCACAAATGCCTAATACTACTACTCTGTCTCAATCTGTCCTCATATTATCAAGAACAGGATTAGCTATACCCATTCACTAACTAATTCCTGAACAAACCCAAACCTACCTCAAAACTAGAGGATAATGCTTCCAAAGCCTTCCATACAAAAATCCTTATCTATTTCCCCCTCGGTTTAACCAACACTAGTGTCCCGTGATCATGGTATACAAAGTAGCTTGTTTCCCCCAGTAAACCTGCTGTTTCATCCGTCTAATCCCCACTTTCAGATCTCACAGCTTGACTCACATATCAGCAAACATTTGCTGCGAATCTCAGGGGAAAATGGAGGATTCCAACTATAACGTCCTGGATAGCCAGGACCGCTACATTGTGTACTTATAAAGGTGCAAGACTTGCTAACCAAGTCATTATTTTAAAAACGTGTCACTAAACATGTAAGAGCTAGGGTTAAAAAAGGTTTTGGTCTCAAAAGACTCATTTCATATATTTTAACTATTATAAACACGGGATCCCATAAGAAAACAGAGTTAGAATAAGTTTACAGACTCCCAAAAGTACATGAGTATTCACTAGCCATACTAAGGCAAAACAGACAGTCCTCAGATTTCATGTCCTTGCCTAGACCTCAACCGTGGCGGCCGAGCACCTGGCTATGTACATTCCGCTCGCTGAGCTCTCCAGTCAAGGCTGGCCTAATTTTCCCTTGCCTTTACCTGCACCACGTAGCACCCATGAGCCAAGGCCCAGCAAGAAAACATCTTATACAACTCAATCAATGATAACAGACAATTAACTCATTATGCATGTATTCCCATCAGATAATCCACAACAGATATTCAGCACATACCATCGGATTCAAGATACAATCTACCACATATAACACTCATATCACATAATATTCAGGGCCGACGACTTAGGCCGCACCCTCTGTTTAACCCACTGACTCCGGCCCGCTTAAACCGAGCTTAGTGCATAATAAGCTGTCCTCGGCTACCAGTGGCCGAGCCGCGCCCTGTGCGCTAGTGAAACCCTTGGCACCCTTAGGTCGTTGGTTCACTAAATGGCTTGCATGGCATAATACCATCTTTTCAAGCGTTTACAATAAGGAGCCCTTAGTACCATCACATATATTCAACCAGGTGCAGTTTTCTTACCTTTAGTCTGTACAGTTATTGAATTACGAGCAACGCCCCTCAAGCACGATCCGTTCCCGAGCCTAAGCCTTTATCACCTAGTCACAACCAAAGTATAGGGTTTCATTAATTCTCAAATATAGGTTTCCGGTTACAAAACTAACTCTCGGGAACCCAAATTCCACCAAGCACGGTGGTGAAACCAATCCCGAGCACACTAGACCATTTTCCCGTGCCTAAAACCCTCAAAAACTCATCTGTGCAACCAAGGGCTGCGGCCCTAGCCTCAAAACAGAACCAAGCCCACGCTGAACAACACACGCACCGCGACCCTTGCCTTGGGCTCCGCGGCGCCCTCCCATGGCCGAGCCTCCTTGGCCCTTTTTCATCCTAGGGCCACAACGCTATAGAATAGAGTCGCAGCCCTCCCCTTCGTGCCCAGAAAACCCACCATTTCTAAGCTTGAAACCTCACCTTAAACCATCCCAAAGCTCCCCAACTCATAACCAATTAATTCCAACTCCTTTAACATGACTTAAACAACATAATTCCACAGGAAACACAACCTAAAACACACTAATCTTCTCTTTTAAATTTCTGAAACCCAAGAGCTGTAAACACTCAAACCAGCCATTCAAATCCAATTTAAAACCTCTAAACCATGAGTTGAAACTTACCTCTTTTGTTGAACCACTTCACCAAGCCAAAGCCAAGCTAAGTCTCCAAGTTTCCTCCTTAATTCTACCTAAAGACATCAAAACCATGTTTGCTTCAACACTTAACCAAAACCCGGAATTCTAACCACAGAGAAGAAGATTATATTGCTTACCTTAAACCTGACTCAGTTCTTGATTAATCTCTGAGCTAAGCCTCCAAATCCCCACCTCAATCCTCAGAAATTCCAGCTTGATTCCCTTAAGTTTTCTGTGTTTTCCTTCCCTTTGTTTTCCCTTGAGAGTGAGAGAGAGCTGAGATAAAAGTTTTAGTTGGTTTGTATTTTCTAAAGGCTTCCTTATGTCTATCTTACTCGTTAAGTTAATCCCGAGGCTCCCCGAGGCCAAAATGGTAAAATCCCCCAATATTCCTGCCTAGACATCCTAACCTCGAATATATCTCCATATATTTATTTTCATGTCCCGATAGTCCAAATCGCTACCCGCTATCTAAAAATACCCCCGACTTATCCAAAGTCATATCTTAAGTCCCGTTGTGACTTTTCCCTTTATCTGACCCTAGGATCGTCTCGAGTTGAGCTTTGCGAACCTGCCCACATAATAATGTGGTTCTCACATATATCACATATTTATTTCATATTATCACATAATATCATCAACTATCATATAAACATTACTAAACATATAATTACTCATTTAAATCACAATTATTCCATTAATGCCCTCCTGGCACACTAATCAAGGCCCTTAAGCCTTATTAGCGATTTTGGGTCGTTACACCAACCCTAACTATCATCTGCAACCCTTACTAAAACAAATCCAGGTCCAATTAACCATTATGAGCACATACAATCTAAATTAATCTGTCTTCACCGACTAAACTCCTCATCCCTGACGTTCATACCCATAACTATCCCAGGGGCAGATCCAAATGACCCTAATAATCATGCACACATAAAGCATACCAAACACCAATTTACAATACTATGCATAAATTATCAAATTTCATTACCATTAGATGCATACATACTATGCATTCCATATGCCAATAAACAGGTATAGCATATAAGTTCAATTTAAACATATAATCACCTGCAATCCATGTACCAATTATTATCCAAGTATTCATCCACATGCAAGAGCGATGCTAATCAGCACGCCTCAATATCATCACACAGCAGTCAAGGGCCAGGCCCTATCACTATCTCATGCTCCCTATTAATCATACTAGTTAATACACTCATATTTCATTCAAGCACTTAAGCATATAATTTCATGTATTAAATTACAAACCCTTGAGTCGAGCTTCCCTTTAGCGGCGAGTGTACATGTCAAGCCAGTCTTCAGGAACCCATAAGCCTAGACCGCTCTAATACCAAGTTGTAACGCCCTGGGTAGCCAAGACCGTTACACTATGTGTTTAAAATAGTACAAGACATGCTAATCAAGTCATTTAAACAAAATGTGAATCTAACATCATCAATGGATTAGGAATAAAAGATTTTGGTCATAAACATGTTATTTGATTAAAAATGACAGTTTAGTACATGGAATCTCAAAGCAGGGTGTAGATGACATATTTACAAAAATTCCAGAAGTTATAAACAACTCAGGCCACTCTAATGGCAAAATACACATTTTAGGTTTCCGTCCCTGTACAAACCCTCGACCGTGGTGGCCGATCAGCTGACAATGTAAACCTCGCCCCCAGAGCTCTCCAACTCATGGTTGAATCTACATACCCTAGCCTTTACCTGCACCACGTAGCACCCGTGAGCCGAGGCCCTGCAAGAAAACATGATATCGCAGCATGATCAATATCAATAATCAAATACATCACAAGCATGACCAAATATTCAACAATTCTTCAAATTCACCTACTCAATGATAACAAACGACAAATTAACAATTTGTCATCCAGATAATCAACATATCATATTCATCAGGTTAACAACAATAATCACATTCATAATCACAACCATCAAATGATACTTAGGGTCGACGCCCTTAGGTCGCACCCTCTATTTAACCCACTGTCTTCGGCTCACTTAGGCCGCCCCCAGTGTTATACCCACTGACTCTGACCAGCTTAACCGAGCTCAGTGGTTAATAAGTTGTCCTCAGCTACCAGTGGCTGAGCCACGCCCTGTGCGCAAATATTGATTCTGGCACTCTTAGGCTGTTTATCATATGTTCCCATGGCGTAATACCACCTCATGACATTATATACAAATATAGGGAACTTTTAGTCCCAATACAATCACATATCACAATCATACAGTAATGTATACAAATATAGGGAACACTTAGTCCCAACTTAACCACCTAACTGGATGCAGTTTTCTTACCTCTTGTTCGAGCGAGAAATACGTTACGAACGGCCCTTGAGAACGACCGATCCTTTGATCCCTTAGCAGTCATTTCATCATAACCAAATATGGAATCCAATTAATGAAACAAAAATTAAAGGGTCTTAACCTAAACCTCACTCCCAGGACCCCGAATTGTACCCATACGGTGAGTAGATTAAATCCCGAGCCTTAGGAATTGAAACCCTGAGCCAAAAACCCTTAAAAATGCTCAAAACAAAAATTTGAAGGAGCAGGGTTGCACTATAGCGCTACCCTCCTAGCGCCCCAGTGCTCAAGTCAGAAGAATCCATCCCTGAGTAGCGCTGTAGCACCCACCTGTGGGCGCTACAGCGCTACACACAGCCAGTTTTCCCCAGAAATTTCCCTCTTCAACTACACCATTTTCAATCTAAATCAAAAGCTTCCAAACATCATTTTAAGTCCCAATTGGACCCAAATACCATATATACAAGTCCTAGGCATCATAACCTACCCAAGCTTTGCCAAAAACCCCATTGAATTCTCAACTTTCAAACCCAAAATCTCAACTGAACATAATAAGAAAACAGAGTAGAAAACCAAAGTTCTAATGGTTAGAATCTTACCTCAAGCTCAGTATGAACTCCTCTTCAATGGTGGAACAATACCCTAGATCCTCAAAACTTGATTCCCTAGCTTGGTTCCTCAAAAGAAGCTTCAAAATCCAAAGAAAAATGGAAATGAGATGATGTACGGGAGAAGAGGTGAAGTGCTCTGTTTTGCTTCCTATTTTCTATAGCCTTCCTTGATTCATATACATCCTTAAGGTAAAAAGACCTAAATGCCCTCAAGTCTAATTAGAATCCTTAACAGCCACCAAGGGCAAAATCGTCCTTTGCACCTATCCCTTTAACCATAATTAACACCCTTCGATTCCCGTTATTCTCAAAATTCTCGAATACAAATAATTTATATCCCGTTACCCCTTAACTCTTGGCAACGCTTCAATCACCAAATTATCCCGGGACTCACCCCGAGCCCCGCACTTAATCCCGTTATGACCAAACCGCTAACTTATACTCAAAGATCATCTCATGCCGAACAGCTCGAACAAATCCACATTATAATGTGCCCTCAACAATAGTTTACCAATATGCATACAAATATACAATTACGCCCTCAACGGGCCAAATTACCAAATTTCCCTCATAACAAAATATATACCTCTATGCATGCATTTATCATCATATAATAATATGATCCACATAACCATGCATATAATCATATAGTGGCACAATAAATCAATTATGGCCCTCCCAGCCTCCTAATCAAGGTCCTAAAACTTATTAGGAAATTTGGGTCATTACACAGATATCTTCCTTGGTATTCCATATCGGCAAATTATATTTTTTACCACAAAGTCCAAGACTTTCTTTGATGTAATTGTTGCCAGAGGTTCGACCTCAGTCCACTTTGTAAAATAATCTACCGCGACTACTGCGTACTTAACGCCACCTTTGCGAGTTGGAAATGAGCCTATGAGGTCAATTCCCTAGAGCGCAAATGGCCATGGGGAGGTCATCATAGTTATCTCAGAAGGCGGGGCTCGTGGGATTGCAGCAAATCATTGACACTTATTGCATCTCTTGACGTAATCAAATGAGTCTACTTTGATAGTGGGCCAGAAGTATCCTTGGCGTATAATTTTCTTTAATAGGCTATGCCCCCCAGTGTGGTCCCCACAGAATCCTTCATGTATCTCTTCTAGGATTTTCTTGGCTTCGGGTGGAGTTACACATCGGAGTTGTGGCATAGAGTATCCTCTTAGATATAGCCTTCCTTCCACAATAGTATATCTAGGAATCTGATACATCAGTTACCGAGCCTTGTTCCATTCTGCTGGGAGAATGCCAGTTTCAAGGTAATCAACTATTGGGGTCATCCAAGTTGGCTTGGAGTTATTCATTCAGACATCTCCCTGTTCAGGCTCGCTTATACTGGGTGTCGACAGATGCTTGATTGGCACAACATTCAGCTCGTCAACCTCGGTGGATGTGGCGAGCCTGGCTAGGGCATCTGCATTCGAATTTTGTTCTCGAGGAACCTGCTCTATTGTGTAGAACTCAAAATGTTCGAGTGTTGTTTTTGCTTTTTCTAAATATGTAGCCACTTTTGTTCCGTGAGCCTGATATTCCCCTAAAATTTGGTTGACCACCAACTGCGAGTCACTGTAGCAATGTATCACCTTAGCCTTGAGTTCCTTGGCTATTCGAAGTCCTACCATTAGAGCTTCGTATTTAGCCTCGTTGTTAGATGCTTCGAAGTCAAATCTCAAGGCAGAGTGAAATCGGCTTCCAGTTGGAGTGATCAATATGATTCTTGCCCCCGATTCATTTTCGTTGGAAGACCCATCGACATAAAGTTTCCACAGCTCGCGGGTTGGGGTTATAACTTCGTCGTCAATCATTCTAGTACATTCTACTATGAAGTCTGCCAAGGCCTGTCCTCTTATGGTTTTCCTCGGGTGATAAATAATCTCGAATTGCCCGAGCTCAACAGCCCATTTTAATAATCGGCCCGAGGCTTCTAGCTTTGACAAGACTTGTCGTAGTGGTTGGTCAGTTAGCACATGGATGAGGTGTGCTTGAAAGTAAAGTCGGAGCTTTCGAGATGAGAGAATTAAACTAAGAGCCAATTTCTCCATTAAGGGGTATCTTGATTCTGCCCCCAGTAACCTTTTGCTGACATAGTATACTGACTTTTGTACCTTCTAGTCTTCTCAGACGAGCATAGGGCTGATGGCGTGCTCGGTTGTAGCGAGATATAGGTACAAAATTTCTCCTATGATAAGTTTTGACAAGATAGGAGGCTCCGCGAGGTGATTTTTGAGCTCCTGAAATGCTAGCTCGCATTCCTCTGTCCACTCGAATTTTTTGCCCCCTCTCAAAAGGTTGAGAAATGGAAGACAACAGTCTGTAGATTTTAAGATAAACCTACTCAATGCCGCCATCCGTCCAGTCAAAATCTGGACATCTTTATGCTTTCGAGGTGAGCCATGCCAATCAACGCCTGGATCTTGTCAGGATTAACCTCTATTCCCCGTGCGTTCATAATGAAACCCAGGAACTTCCCCGACGATACTCCAAAGGAGCATTTCTGGGGATTGAGTTTCATGTTGTACTTTCGTAGCACGGCGAAGCATTCTTCAAGGTCGTCCACGTGGTTATTGTTATGTTTAGATTTGACCAACATATCATTAACATACACTTCCATGTTATTACCTATCTGCTCATAGAACATCATGTTTACGAGCCGTTGGTATGTGGCTCCAGCATTCTTAAGCTCGAACGACATGACATTGTAGCAGTACATTCCTTTATCTGTCACAAAACTCATATGCTCTTGGATCGAGGCATGCATGGCAATCTGGTTATATCCAGAATAAGCATCCATGAATGACATAAGTCCATGCCCGTCTGTGGTATCTACGAGCTGGTCGATCCAAGGTAGGGGAAAGCAGTCCTTAGGACATGCTTTATTGAGGTCAAAGTAATCGATACAAGTTCGCCATGTTTCGTTAGATTTTGGAACTAGCACCGGGTTGGCGACCCAATCAGGGTAGAAGGCGTCTCGTATGAATCGATTCGCCTTTAACCTATTGACCTCTTCCTTCAGGGCTTTCTTCCTGTCATCGTCCAAGAGTCTTCATTTTTGTTGCTTCGGGGGGAAGCTCTTGTCAATGTTAAGGGCATGGCTTATCACATTTAAGCTTATCCCCACCATGTCCGAATGTGGCCATGCGAAGACATCCTGGTTCTTCCTCAGGAAGCAGATTAATTGCTACTTTGTTTCTTCTGAAAGGTTTTTCCCCACCTTCACAGGTTTTTAGGGATCAATTTATTTGAGCTTGACTTCTTCGAGCTCCTCTAGAGGCTCGAGGTCGGCCTTTTCTTCTATTCTCAGATCTATCTCTTCGTCTATTTCGAAGACTATCCCATCCTTATTTTGAATTACTACAAGCGTTTGTGCACTTGTCTGCTTCTTCCCTCTCGCAGAAATGTTGTAACATTCCCTTCACACGAGCTGGTCTCCTTTTAGCGTTCCGATACCACTAGAAGTCAGGAACGTGATGGCCAGGTGCCTAAAGGACGAAACTGCCCCCAGCCCTACCAGGGCGGGTCTCTCGAGCAGTACGTTGTAGGCCGATGGAAGATCCACCACTATGAACTCCATCATCTTGGTTGTCGAGATTGGGAAGTCTCCCAAGGTTATGGGGAGTTCGATGGACCCCATACAGGCAATACCTTCTCCTGAAAAGCCGTACAACGTCGTTGCAAAGGCCTTTAGGTCGCGAAGCGCGAGTCCCATCGTTTCTAAAGTGGCCTTGTAGAGGATATTTTGTTACGAGTATGTCCTAAAAGCATGTAAAAGACATTTATTATTTCGATGAATAAATAAATACAATGGTTTATTATTGTTATATTTAGATTATTAAATTATTGTTTGAATAATTTTGTAAATATCAGAAAAATTCCATATTCATTATTGAGGATGTGATCTTGTATTAGTACGAGAGAATTAAGATCACATGAATGAATAAAAATAGTCAACAACAACAAAGTGAAGTTATGGAATTCTTTAATTGGGGTTGTAAGTACGGTTTGCTGAGTATCATGTTCATACAAATAATCTAGATTCGTATTATTGATGTGGTAAGACATCTCGGTAAAGGTACTTTATATAATATGATTATATATGACATGGAATGATATGAATAAAAGTCTTTATCCAAAAACTATTTAATAATAAAGACTTGTAATTCATATCATAACTGATGATCATTTATAGTTCAACCTAATTCTTGAGTGTTCATGAACTCCTGTTCATGTTTATTAAATCTTTTGATTCATTCGTTAAGGTCTCTTCATAGAATGAGGCTAATGACTTTTGTTTTGGAGATTTAATATAATGGATGGCCGGGAACATGTATCTGTTGGGGTTTTATGCCCTAATTAAAACCCAAATTCTTTGTAATCTCATTTTATTATCAATAAAAGAATAGAATTCATTTTTTGACTTGGTCAATCACTTTGCTCACATGTTCTATTTTCATGATTATTTGTTTAATATAAACTTCTATTAAATCCCGAGCATATAGCTAATCTTATTTATAGTGACGTAATCACAGTGGAATATAAATATGATTATATGTTCAAAATAAGTTAGTCCTAAGATTAGTCAGTGCACAGGATTTACACTGACTTGCCAATCTACGATATGATCTACTTACACATTACAGTGTTATGTTCTTTCCAGAACATTAGCAAAGTAGATAAGATCGGGTGTATTTGTTACATTGGACAAGACCAATATTGACAGTTGATAAGATAAGTAAACATACCGTTATTATCTATTCTAGTCATATCATATAGTTGACCATAGGTCAATTCAATCTAAATTCTGAGTGGCTAGTATTCTAACTTGTTGTATTATTTGAGTTCTTTGACTTGTTCGTTACCAGCTTACCCTACGGATTAGCTCATACTTACATCTTGGGAACTCGATAGTATAATTGAGTGGGAGTGTTAATCATAGATATGAACATCTATAGCTTCTAATGAAGAAGCGAAACGATGGTTTTCTTTTAGTTTGGTTCAAGGTGTTAAATGATAGAGTTCTCATTTCAGTAATTAAATTAGTTTACTGAAATATCATTTACAAGGAACTAAGTGTTTTAAGGATAAAATACAATGAGGGGTAAAACAGTATTTTAGTCCTATCTCATTGTAGACCGTCTATAGAGGATTGAGTGTCAATTATGGTTGTAACAATGGATAATTAATAGCGTATCTATATTTGTTATAGAGCGTTCTATGAATTCAAGAGTGCAATTCCGACTCTATAGTGGAGTCACGAGGAATTAATAAGTTAGTAAATTTATTTGTTAGATTTATGATAACTTATTGGAGCTTGCTTTCATAGGCCCATGGTCCCCATTGTACCTTGGATAAAATCATCTAGATAGTCTCAATTAATATGATAAAATACAATGAGGGGTAAACCGGTATTTTAGTCCTATCTCATTGTAGACCGTCTATAGAGGATTGAGTGACAATTATGGTTGTAACAATGGATAATTAATAGCATATCTATATTTGTTATAGAGCATTCTATGAATTCAAGAGTGCAATTCCGAGTCTATAGTAGAGTCAAGATGAATTAATAAGTTAGTAAATTTATTTGTTAGATTTATGATAACTTATTGGAGCTTGATTTCATAGGTCCATGGTCCCCATTGTACCTTGGATAAAATAATCTAGATAGTCTCAATTAATTGATTTAATCATCAATTAGAATTATCAAAGTTGACCAAGTCAATTTTGGATAGTTTCACAGAGTTGTGTAATTTTGAGAAGAAAAGAGAAATTATGGCAGATTTATTAATTAAGATAAATTGGTATCTAAATTAATGAATAAGTTTAAATCAAGGTTCAAATTATAAATAATTAATTTGATAAAGTATTTAAATAATTATTTAATTAATTAAATCAATAGAAAATAATACAAACCTTGATTTTAAGTCCAATGGGCTTATAATCAAATGGGAAATTTCACGGGCCTATAGCCCATGATAATTTTGACCTAGGGCTTCAAAATAGCTATTATTTTATTGATTTTTAATTAAATTAAATGGCCTAATTAAGTCTATAAAAGGAGTGCTTAGAGAGAAGTCAAAACATAAGTCACAAATCAGATTTTTTTGATAGTTTTAGATTCTCTCTAAAAACACAAGTCATTTTCTAAGCCTCTTTGTTATTTTCTCTTCTTCTCTCTATATCTATCTCATGTGTTGAGAATTGCCCACACTAGCTAGGTGGTTCTAAGGATACATTGGAAGATTGTGAAGAAAATAGTAGATCGGTTCAGTTTCTTGATAATACTCTGCGACAGAGGGGGTACAAGAGTTAGAGAAACTGAATGAAGGACTCTTTAATTCCGCTGCATATATTGTAAGTATTCTATTCTTTGTTGCTCTTTGAATTCAATTTTAGAAACATGTTTTAGGCTATCTCGTATTAATTTGTTTAATATTAGATATACATGAAAATAAATAAAGATCATGTATAAGCTAATCTAACAGTATCAACAATACAGAATCTAATCTTTCCTAACGGATCGTATATTAGTTCCCTTAAGGGTTAATTCTGGAACCGAATGATTTTGAGCTCAAATCTATAATTAGATTATAGTTTAATTATTCACTAGTGAATTATTGGTACTTAAGGAATAAGAAGTAAATTAGAAAGGTAAAATGGTAATTCTTCCATTCTAATTTATGAACTAATTAATTAGAGGGTTGAACTATTGTAAGATGGTTATATCAATGGACAGCTTAAAATCAAATTTCTGTAAAAGTATATATATAACATAAAGAGTGCAATTCTGAATTTATAGTGGAGAAATATCATAATTAATAAATTAACTATTATAATTATAGAGTTTAATTATTTAGCTTCAATTTATTGGAGCTTAATGTTATAGGCCCATGGTCCCCGAAATGCCTCAAACAAACACTGACAAAGATAAATACACAAATGGGCAAAATGATTTATTTGATAAGTAAAATATTTTTCCATGCACTAAACATAATTATTGTATAATTATGTGTAATTAATTAATTGAGAATTAATTAATTATTTTATTTAACAAAAATATAATTAGTTTTGAATTAATTTATTTTTGAGATTTTTGGTATTTAAACAATAAGAAAAATTAGGAAAAATCACATGTCTTCCTTGGCATGTGGTACACGTGTAGCACAGTGCACAGTCACTGTGCTACACACACAAGAAGCTTCTAGAAGTTTCTTTGTTCCACAATTTCAGTTATTTAAATATTAAATAAATAATGAGATATTGTAATATGATTAAAATATTATTATTTAAACAAAATCTGATAGCTGATTAATTATTTTTAAATTGTTTTAAATAACTAATATTTTATTTTAATATATTGGATATATTAAATATAGGAGATTAGTTTTCTGAGCGATATTTTTTTTTTCAGTGATAGAAAATAGATCGTGAAATCTCCCTGAGAAAAATAGAACAGTGATACAAGCATAAGTCGCTGTTCTTCAAAAAATTAGGTCCAAACTTTATTAGATCTCATGTGTTGAGAACATCTGATAAATAGATTTTGTATATTGCTTTGTATAGCGAGCCCACACTCGTTCTTTGTATGTTGAGAACATTTTGGAAGATCCTGGTGTGAGATCTCAAGGATTTTTGACGTACAAAAAGATAGCAGCAAGGAAGGACTTGAGATAATTTTATATTCATCTCTTTGATTCAATATATATGTATGTGAAGAAGTAGATCAAGAAATCTTGTGGGGTTAAATTAAAATTTTTGATTGTTGTTCCGCTGCGTATAATCTCTGATTTGATCTATAAAAACCAACATATTCACCGAGCTCCCATTGTCAATTAGGACCCGGTGTACCCTCTTATTCGCAAGCTGAAGGATGATGACCAGCGGGTCGTTGTGAGGAAATTGTACATGAGACGCATCATCCTCAGTAAAAGTTATGGGTTGAGATTCAACCCTTTGTTGTTTTGGAGCTCTGGGTTCGGGTTCGTAAGGAGACCTGTCACCAGTTTTCAGCTCATTCACATATCGTTTCTGGGTGTTCCTGCCCGATCCTGCAATATGTGGTCCCCCCGAGATGGTTATGACATCTTCTCCATCAATCGGAGGGGGTCATTCGTCCTCCCTTGCTCGGGAGTTGTTATTCTAGGCAGGCGGTACTGTTGCTGCCCTCTGGCTGGTGGAAGCCTGATTGGGGTTTTGATTCCTAACATATTGCCAGAAATATCCTCTCGAGATCAAGCCTTCGATCTCATCTTTTAATTGCCTGCATTCATCGGTTGTATGTTCGATATCTCTATGGAATCTGCAGTACTTGTTGGAGTCTCTTTTTGCCTTTTGGTTTCTCATGGGGTTAGGCCATCTGAAAGGGACCTAGTTTTCATTAGCCAAGTAGATATTCTCCCGAGAATCATTGAGCTCGGTATGTACTTTGTATACGGAGAAATATCTTTCCCCTTTCTTCTTCTTTCCCCCTTCCGCTTCGGGATTATTCCCTTCATTCTTCTTCCTTTTAGAAGGGTTGTCCCCAGGGGGTTTTGAGGTCGTAGGATCTGCCGAGGTCGAGGCAGAGTTTGCGTTTGTTGTTGTAGTTATGGGTTGAGAGGTCATATTCAATGCTGACCTCACCTCTTCTACATTAACAAACATCTGAGCTCATCGATTGAACTCGGTTAAGGACCTTATGGACTTCCTCTGCATATACTCCCAGCGAGGACTTCCAGGCATTACTCCAGTTTGGATAGCCATTAAATGGCCACTATCGTCGACGTCATGAGCTCGAGCGACTTCCAAATTAAACCTCGTGAGGTAACTTTTCAGTGTTTCATTCGGCTGTTGTCAGACATTGGTCAAGGCAGACGCCTCAGGCCTAATGCCGACCATGGCCTTGAATTGCGTCTTGAAATCTCTTGATAATTGATCCCAAGAAGTAATCGAATGTCTCTTATACTTCTCAAACCAGTTCTTCGCTGGTCCCGTGAGTGAGGCTGGGAACAACATGCATCTGAGCTCGTAGCCCACATTGCTGGCTCACATGATTGTGTTGAACGTACTTAAATGACTATACGGATTCGAATTCCCATCAAATGGTGGGACATGTGGAATTCTGAATCCCTGAGGAAACGGGGTGCTAGAAATATGCAGGGTGAAGGGCTCCAGTTCTTCATCGAACTCTTCGTCCTGTTCCCGACCTCGTTCATTTTGTTAGAGCCTGAATGCTCTTTCCAATTGTTCAATCCTTTCTTGGACTGGATCTACAAGGGGTCTGACTTGACGCAGCGAGAACTGGTTATCATTGATTACAACTCCAGTTTCGTGCCTCGCTGCAGGGTTCTTACTCCCATTGAGATGAGCCCTCAAATCTGGATTCGATGGATTATCATTCCCCTGATTATGGTTTAGATGTTCCCGTAAATCTGGGTGATTTCTTTGATTCCCAATGTTTCTACGTTTTTTGTCATATATACTAACCGATCTAGTGTCACCCGAGCCTTCATTGACATGGCTCGCTACATGGTTGTTTCGAGAGGGGTTTCTTGCTGGTTGCCTTGCCTCAATAGTGTGAGACCGAGACATTTGGCTTCTCGTGGGTTGGGGACCCCTATGCTTCCTAGCAGTCTCCCCATTTCCACGCCTTCGCCCAGCTCGCCTTTCCTTATCACCATGGGTCGATTGTGTGTTCCTTTGAGTTGGTGAGGGATGCCTTATTGGCAATGGTGGGTGCCTTATTCGTGATGGTGGCTACCATCCATTATGGGGCCTAAAAGGTCCTGAGTTTGCTCGATCAGAATCTACAACGTTCTGCGCGGTACTAGGATTTTGGGTCCGAGCCTCCGAGGGGGCTCGGTTATTCCTTACTCCGGCTAGTGCCTCCGCAGTTGGGTTGGTAGGACCTCCAGCTCGGAAACTTCTCTAGGGCCTTGGCGGAGCAGGCTGTTCTGCTGGTGGCAGAGGCTGCTTTGCTCTTTGGGTGGCAGCGTTTTTGCGCGGTCTTCCTCGAGGCCTTCGTGGTGGAACATGAACGTCCTGTGGAGGTGGAGCCTGGGCATCTGGCGGAGGTGGGGCCTGAGCCGCCTGCGCTTCAGCAGCTAGTCTGGCTAGCTCTTCGTTGCGTTTCTTTGCCTCTGCCAACTGCTTTTGCAGTTGACGATTTTCGAGCTCGACTATCAGGACATATCGTTCAGGATTGTAGTACATGTCCTCGTCATCCCTGGGGGCTGGTGGTCCCCGAGAGTCAAATGAACCACTCCTCTCACCAGGGTCCGAATTCACCATAGGTTGCTTTCCAAGGTGTCAGGGGTAGTCAGCTTAATCTAAAATTTCCTCCTCAGGAACATTGAGATCATTTGCTGCCATTGATGATTCGGGAGGCTTTCTGATTGAATAGACTCACGCATTCACTGTTTAATGGCCTCTCAATGAAAGCACCAAACTGTTGAAGTTGTTTTTCGTCAACTTAAATAGTAGAGCAATTAAACAATAAAATATTGGTGCAAATGAATAAAGAGGAAAACTAGAGGATTTTTACGTGGTTCAACAGTTAACTCTGCCTAGTCCACGAGTCTATGTTATTAAGACTTGGGAGTTTTCTGGAAACTTTTAAGAGAAGAGGTGCCCAGAGTTTTCTCTCAAGAAATCAAAAACCAGTCCTTTACAAATGGTGTTTCCTTCTCTATTTATAGAGAAGGTTGCATAATTCATTCCTACATATTTCGGGAAGATATTCTATAAATCAATTAAAATAATGCTATTTAATGCATTATTTCCTTTATACATAGAAACGTCCCATGAGGATCGGGAACGGATAACAGATTAAATGATATCCTTTAAATATTGGGATTGTTTAACAATAAACATGTTCACACGTAACTGATTATCCCAAATGATTCATCAAATCTTCGGGATCAGCAATTGGCATTGAACTTGCCGAGATCATGAGTCAACCACGAGCTCGTCACCTAACTTTGCGCTATGTTCGGAACAAGTAGATGCTGACGATGATGTCACATCCGAGCTTGTACTTCCTGAGCTCGATCCATCTCGCCTGAAGCAATCATGGAAAGGTATATTCATGTGTCATACCATGACCATGCGAGCTTAGAGCACACTCGAGGCCACACATCATCGAGGTCGTTGTCTACTTCAAAGAGGTCTGCCGATTGAATCATATGACGACCTTATATGTTTTGAGCTCACACCTGACGAGCCCAGTTTTCGGAGTCATAACTTCTTATCTCAAAATCTGAGTGTAACATATATTATATTCTATAATATCTATCTAGAAAATTATTATTATTATATATATCTTTGTAATTTTATATATATTTTAAATATTCTTTATTAATCTCATAGTTTCCCTACTCTAATTTAAAATTCTCTCAAGAAATAAGTAAACAATAATCTATATGTTAAAAAATAAATTATGATAATCTATATAATAATTAATAATCTATAACTATTTATATATAGTTACGATAAAAAACACTTCTCATTTTATCAAATTTTTAATAATAATAAATATAATAAGGGTTTATACCTTTTAGGAACCTGTGTTTTGTCTCATTACCTGTTTGGACCCTGTGTTTTGACAAATTACTTTTTGGACCCTATGTTTTGTAAAATAGTTAAAATAGAACCCTAAGCTCAATTTTGATGAAGAAAAAATTGAATATAACAACACAGTTTTTCAGCAGAATGATTTTATTTTTGTTCTGAATTGTTAGTTTGGTAGATTATTTGTAATTTTAGTTAAGAAAACATTGATCAAAATCGGGTTTAGGGTTCTATTTTAACCATTTTACAAAACATAAAGTCCAAAAAATAATTTGTCAAAACACAAGGTCCAAATAGGTAATGGGAAAAAACACAAGGTCCAAAAAGGTATAAACCCTAATAATAATAATATATTACTTTCTATAATATCTAACTAGATAACAATAACAGTAATAATAATTCTAAATATCTATATATAGTTACAATTTATTTATATATACGGTTTATATTTTTTTGGACCCTTTGTTTTGACAAATTACTTTTTGGACCCTATGTTTTGTAAAATGATTAAAATAGAACCCTAAACCCGATTTTGGTCAATGTTTTCACAACTAAAATCACAAATAATTTACCAAACTAACAATTCAAAATAAAAATAAAATCATTCTGCTTAAAAACTGTGTTGTTATATTTAATTTTTTCTTCATCAAAATTGAGTTTAGGGTTCTATTTTATAAAACATAGGGTCTAAAAAGTAATTTGTCAAAACACAAGGTCCAAACCGGTAATGGGACAAAACACAGGATCCAAAAAGGTATAAACCCTTATATATATATATATAATTAAAAGAGATGTTCAAGGAGATGATGTGACACTCTAATATCTCTTCAAATTATTATATCTATTTTTCCTTTAATCTAATTTTTTTTATTCATTTTTATTAATCATTATAATAATATTATAGTTAATTCTAATTTTACTTCTTAACAACTTATTCATTAAAAATTATTAAAAAATATAATTATAATTTTACTTTTTAACTACATAATCATTAAAAATTATTGAAAAATAGAATTAATTTTAAAAAAATGTTGTTGTACTAATAAATTACTATACAAGTTATTTTTAATTTTTTTTTACATGTATGTTTAAATTACCATACACGTTTTAAAAATTATAAATGTAATTTTTTTAATTCAAATAAGATATATACAAGATATTATTATTTAAATTAATAATAAATATATCTTTGTGATTTTATATATATATTAGACATTCTTTATTAATCTCATTATTTTCCTTACTCTAATTTAAAATTTCCTCAAGAAATAATTAAATAATAATCTATATATTAAAATATCAATTACGATAATCTATATAATTATTAATAATCTATATAGTCTATAAGTATATATATAGTCACGATTAAAAAAAAAAAAGCTTTTCATTTTATCAATTTTTTAATAATAATAATAATAATAATAATCATTATATATTATTTTCTATAATATCTATCTAGATAATAATTATTATTTAAATCAATAATAAATATATATATATAGAGAAATATCTCTTTGTAATTTTATGTATATTTTAGATATTCTTTATTAATCTCATAATTTTTCCTACTCTAATTTAAAATTTTCTCAAGAAAAAAGTAAATAATAATTCATATGTTAAAAAATAAATTATAATAATCTATAACTATATATAATAAAAAAAAACTTATCATTTTATAAATTTTTTTAATAATAATAATTCTAAATATCTATATATAGTTACCATATATATATAAATGAGAGCTTCAACAAGAGGACGTGACACTCTAAAATATCTTCAAACTATTTTATGTATTTTCTCTTCTAATCTAATTTTTTTATTCATTTTTATTGATAATTATAATAATATTAGTTAATTCTAATTTTACTTCTTAACTACTTAATCATTAAAAATTAAAAAAAAATAGAATTAATTTTTTTAAAAATTAGTTACACTAATAAATTACTATAAATAAAATATTTACAATATATTATTATTTAAATTAATAATAAATATATCTTTTATAATTTTATAAATATTTTAGATATTTTTTGTTACACCCAGATTTCGAGCCATTAGGATTGTGATCTCGAAAGCTGGATTCGCAATGAATAGACTCGTAATGATTGGAACGTGTCCGCAGCCTAGGCATCAACCCTGCGAAATAGAGACGACTTCGAAGATGGCAGCCTCGAGATCCTCACGAGCTCGAAAGACAGACACCGAAGTACGTCTGTTCTCAGGAGGGCCTCGGATCAGGGACTCCGAGCCTGACACAAGTATGAGCTCGAAGCCATGCGATCTCAGGAAGATGTTATAGCTCGAAAATCGATAAGAGACCTAGGTGAATAGGGCCTTGGCGATATAAGATAATAACTTTGAGTATCTTAGTGAATCATCAATGAGAGACGCTGTCTACATTGATTACTATAAATCCCCTATAATCAAGGGATATTAATTGTTCAGTTATACGCCCCCTGATCTTCAGGGGACGTTTCCTTGTATATAGGATTACAGGCTTTGAATGTCATTAAATTTATTTGTATATACAGAATAACTTCCCGAAATATGTGGGATAGTATTATGAAATCTTCTCTATAAATAGAGAGGTCATGCACCATTGTAAAGGACCGAATTTGGGTAATCTTGAGAGAAAACTCTGGGGAATTCATCCTTGAAGAATTTTCAGAGATCATCTTAAGTTTAATAACAATGACTCGTGGACTAGGCAGATTTAACTGCTAAACCACGTAAAAAATATCGTTTGTGTTATCATATTTTTATTGGCCATTACTGATTATTGTTTCCGTGCTCTTATTTCACTGTTGACGAAAAACGGCGTCAACAGTTTGGTGCTTTCATTGAGAGCCTTAAGCATTCAGTCCCTGAACAAGTTATGGCCGCTAATAATCAGAATGTTCCTGAAGAAAATTATCCAAGACGTCCTGGGAAATAGCCGATGGAAAACCCATATGTTGAAGAAAGAAGTGGATCCTCCGATTCTCGGGGACCACCCGCTCCACCAAGAGATGAGGATATGTATTACAATCCTGAGCGATATGTTCCCATCGTGGAACTTGAAAACCGGCAGCTGAAACAGCAGTTGGCAGAAGCCAACAAGCGAAATGAGGAGTTAGCGAGGATAGCTGCAGAGGCACAGGTGGCTCAGCCCCCGCCTCCGCGTGAAAACCAAGCTCCTCCTCCTAGGGACGTGCATGCTCCTCCCCGCAGGCCCCGTGGGCGTCCACGAAAGAATGCTGCCACAAGAAGGCCGGCACAACCTTTGGCACCAGCAGAGCCATCCGCTCCCCCTAGGCCCCAGAGAAGTACCCGGGCTAGGGCCCCGATTAATCCACCTGTGGAAGTACCTGCGGGAACTGAGAACAACCGAGCCCCTGCAGAGGCTCGGACTCAAGTCCCTGGGAACGCACCAAATGCAACCAACCCATCTCGGGCAAACTCCGGACCGTCTAGGCCGCGAAATGGGTGGCAGCCATCGTCACCCATACGGTTCCCTCCATCACCTATAAGATATCCTTCACCTCCTCGCAGGAATGCTCAACCAGTTCGAGATCAGGATGAAAGGCGTGCGGAGAGGAGACAAGAAAACATGGAAACTTTTCAGGAGCGGAGAGGTGCCCTATCTGAAAGGAGTCAAACATCTTGGTCTCGCACGGCGGAAATGAGGCGGCATGGAAAAGACCCATCTCGAAATTACCATGCGACAAATTTTACTAGTGACGACTCTGGAGATACCAGATCGGTCAGCATGCATGATCGAGGTCGTAAGAATACTGGGAGCCGCAGGAATCGCTCCGACCAACGAGAACATTTGAATCAAAGTCGAGGTAATGTTAACCCGATAAATCCGGACGTAAGGGATCGCTTGAATAGGCATAAAGATCCCCTTCGGAGACGCGAGCCTAGAATTGTGATCGACGACAACCGATTCCAGACAGTACCCCTCGCGGACCCAGTCCAGGAAAGAATTGATCAGTTGGAAAAGGCCTTTAGGCTTTTGAAAAACGAGCAAGGTCAGGATCGATATGAAGATTCTGATGAGGAGCTTGAACCGTTTGTTCCCCATATTTCTAACACTCCTTTTCCCCAAGGATTTCGGATCCCTCACGTCCCAACATTTGAGGGAAAGTCCGACCCATGCAGCCATTTAAGTACGTTCAACACCATAATGAGAGCAAGCAACGTTGGTTACGAGCTCAGATGCATGTTATTTCCAGCATCTTTGACAGGACCAACCAAAAGCTGGTTCGAAAAATATAAAAGACACTCAATAACTTCATGGGAGCAGCTGTCTAAAGACTTCAAGAAGCAGTTCAGAGCCATGATGGGGGTTAGACCTAAGGCGTCAACCCTGACTAACGTTCGGCAGCAGCCAGGAGAAACATTGAAAAGTTACCTTACGAGGTTCAATTTGGAAGTTGCCCGAGCTCGGAACGTGGATGACAGCGGTCACCTAATGGCTGTCCAAGCTGGAGTTATGCCAGGGAATGCTCTCTGGGACGACATGCAGAGGAAACCTGTGAGGTCCCTAACCGAGTTTAACAAGCGAGCACAGAGGTTTGTCAATGTAGAGGAAGCGAGGTCGACACTTAATGTGACTTCCCAGCCCGCAACTACAACGATAAACATAAACTCTGCCTCAACCTCAGCGGACCCACCAGCTTCAAAGCCTGCTGTGGAAAACCCTTCCAAGAGAAAAAAGAACGAAGGGAGTAACCCCGAGGCCGAAGGAGGAAAGAAAAAGAAGGGGGAGAGATATTTCTCCGTGTACAGAGTGTACACCGAGCTCAATGAGTCTCGGGAGAACATATACCTGGCTAATGAAAACCAGGTCCCCTTTAGGCGTCCGGACCCAATGAGAAATTAGAAGTCCAAGAGGGACTCCAGCAAGTATTGCCGATTTCACAGAGACACCGGGCATACTACCGATGAATGTCGACAGCTGAAAGACGAGATCAAAGGATTGATCTCGAGGGGTTACTTCAGACAATATGTCAAGAACCAGAGTACTAATCAGGCGATCGTGGGCCAGAAAGCAGTCGCGTCGCAGCCCACACAAACACAATAATTCCCGAGCTCGGGAAGAAGATAGGCCCCCGCCGATAGATGGAGAAGACATGATAACCATCTTGGGAGGGCCTCATCCCGCAGGCATGGGCAGAAATGCCCAAAAGAGATACGTCAACGAGCTGAAGACTAGGGAAGGGTCTCCCTATGAACCCGAACCTAGAGCTCCAAGAAGTCAGAGGATTGAGACACGTCCCATGTTCAATTTCCTCACCATGATCTGCTGGTCATCAATCTCCAGCTGGCAAATAAAAGGGTCCACCGAGTTCTCATAGACAATGGGAGCTCAGTTAACATTCTCTATAGAGCAACCCTTGAAAAGATGGGACTCTCCCTTCGCGACCTGAAAGCATGTGCGACTACTTTATACGGCTTTTCAGGAGAAGGGACCGCCTGCATGGGATCCATCGAGCTCCCCGTAACCTTGGGAGACTACCCGGTCTCGGCAACCAAGATGATGGAGTTCGTGGTAGTGGATCTACCTTCAGCCTACAATGTGCTGCTCAGGAGACCCGCCCTGGTCGGGCTAGGGGCAGTCTCATCAGTAAGGCATCTGGCCATTAAGTTCCCAACCCCAAGCGGCGTTGGGACATTGAAGGGAGATCAGTTAGCTGGGAGGGAATGCTACAGCATTTCCTTAAGAGGAAAGAAACAGACGAGCGCACTAGCACTCGTCATTATTCAAAGTATAGACGGGACAGTCTTAGAGATTGATGAAGAGATCAATCCAATGGTTGAGGAGAAAGCTGACCTTGAACCCTTAGAAGAGCTCGAAGAAATTTAGCTTGAGGAAACCGATCCCTTGAAAAAGGTAAAGGTTGGTAAACACCTCCAGGAAGAGATAAAATAGCAACTAATTTGCTTTTTAAAGAAAAACCAGGATGTCTTCGCATGGTCACATTCGGACATGGTAGGGATAAGTCCGAATATAGCAAGCCACGCGCTAAATATAGACAAAAGCTTCCCTCCGAAGCAACAAAAGCAAAGACAGCTGGATGACGACAAAAAGAAGGCACTGAAGGAGGAGGTTTACAGGTTAAAAGCAAACCGATTCATTAGGGATGCCTTTTACCCTGACTGGGTAGCCAATCTGGTGTTGGTCCCAAAACCTAATGGGACGTGGCGGACCTGTATTGACTATTCGGACCTCAACAAAGCTTGCCCGAAAGACTGTTTTCCATTACCAAGGATTGACCAGCTCGTGGATGCCACGGCGGGGCATGGCCTGATGTCGTTCATGGATGCCTATTCTGGATATAACCAGATTCCCATGCATGCCCCCGACCAGGAGCATACGAGCTTCATAACAGATAAGGGGCTATACTGCTATAATGTCATGCCATTCGGGCTAAAAAATGCTGGGGCCATATACCAGCGGCTCGTGAACATGATGTTTTCAGAACAGATAGGGAACAACATGGAAGTTTATGTTGACGATATGCTTGTCAAGTCTCAACTTAACAATAACCATGTTGATGACCTCGAAGAGTGCTTTGGCGTGCTCCGAAAGTATAACATGAAACTAAATCCCCAGAAGTGTACTTTCGGAGTATCTTCAGGAAAATTCCTGGGCTTTATCGTGAACGCTCGTGGAATAGAAGCCAACCCCAACAAGATCCAGGCACTGATTGACATGCCCTCACCTCGAAGACACAAGGATGTCCAAAGTTTGACCGGCAGGATGGAGGCCCTAAGTATGTTCATTTCAAAATCTACGGACCGTTGTCTTCTGTTTTTCAACCTTTTGAGGGGAGGTAAGAAATTTGAATGGACGGAGGAGTGCGAGCTGGCTTTCCAGGAGCTTAAAAAGCACCTCGCAGAACCCCCCATCTTGTCAAAACCTGTTACGGGAGAAGTACTGTACCTATACCTTTCCACCACCGAACACGCGATAAGTGCAGTGCTCGTTCGAGAAGAAGAGAAGGTACAGAGACCCGTTTATTACATCAGCAAAAGGTTACTGGGGGCAGAGTCGAGATACCCATTGATGGAGAAGCTGGCTCTCAGCTTAATACATTCATCTCGTAAACTTCGACCCTACTTTCAGGCGCACCCCATCCATGTGTTGACTGATCAACCACTTAGGCAAGTCCTGTCTAAACCGGAGGCTTCAGGTCGACTTCTTAAATGGGCGGTTGAACTCAGACAGTTCGAGATCACCTACCACCCGAGGACGACCATTAGGGCACAGGCTTTGGCTGACTTTATAGTGGAATGTATTGGCATGGCCAACGACGAGGTTATAACCCCGGCCCACGAGCTGTGGAAACTTTACGTCGATGGCTCATCTAATGAAAATGGATCGGGGCAGGGGTCATTTTGGTTACCCCCGCAGGGAGCAGATTTCATTCTGCCTTAAGATTTGACTTCAAAGTGTCGAATAATGAGGCCGAATATGAGGCTTTACTGGCGGGACTTCGCATAGCCAAGGAGCTCAAAGCTAAAGCAATACATTGCTACAGCGACTCCTAGCTCGTGGTTAATCAAATCTTGGGAGAATACCAGGCTCGTGGCACGGGGATGGCAGCTTATTTGGAGAAGGCAAAATCTGCATTGGAGCATTTCGAATTTTATGCGATCGAACAGGTTCCCCGAGAGCAGAACTCAAATGCAGATGCCTTAGCTCGGCTCGCCACCTCTGCTGAGAATGATGAACTAAACGTTGTGCCCATAGAACACCTCTCGGCACCTAGCATTAATGAGCCAGAGGAGGAAGACATATGTATGATCGAGTCCGAGCCTACCTGGATGACCCTGATAGTTGAATATCTCGAGACCAGAGTCCTTCCAAAAGATCGGAACCAGGCTCGAAAGTTAATGTATCAACTTCCCCGTTACACCATTTTGGACGGAAAGCTGTACAGAAGGGGGTTTTCCATGCCATTACTTCGTTGTGTAACTCCACCCGAAGTTAAGAAGATCATTGAAGAAATTCATGAAGGGTTCTACGGAGATCACACCGGGGGGCATAGCCTATCCAAGAAAATCATACGCCAAGGATATTTCTGGCCTACCATTAAAACGGATTCTTTTGAGTACGTGAAGAAATGCGACAAATGCCAGAGATTTTCCACGATTCCTCGAGCCCCACCATCCGAGCTGACCATGTTGACTTTCCCATGGCCATTCGCGGTATGGGGAATCGACCTCATAGGCTCTCTCCCAACTGGCAAGGGCGATGTGAAATATGATGTCGTCGCTGTGGATTACTTCACGAAGTGGACGGAGGCTGAACCATTGGCAACAATAACTTCCAAAAAGGTCCTTGACTTCGTGGTAAAAAACATCGTATGTCGATATGGGATGTCGAGGAAGATTGTATCCGACAACGGAACCCAGTTCGATAGCGACTTGTTTACCAACTTTTGTGAAAAGAATGGAATAATAAAGAGTTTTTCGTCAGTAGCTCATCCTCAGGCGAATGGCCACGTCGAGGCTGTAAACAAAACCCTCAAGAGTTCACTAAAGAAAAAGTTGGAGGAAGCAAAGGGACGATGGCCCTAAGAATTGCCCCAAGTCCTATGGGGATATAGGACCACAGCTCGAACATCAACGGGGCATACCCCGTTCTCTCTAGAATACGGTTGCGAGGCAATGTTGCCTATCGAGGTCGAAATTCCAACAATCTGCACTCATATTTACGACCAAAACTCGAACCACACCCAGCTCGAAGAAACCTTAGACTTGATTTAAGAAAAAAGAAACGAAGCTCAGTTGAGAAATGCTGCCTACCAACAACGAGCCACCAGGTACTTCAACAAGAGGGTTCGAGATCAAAAGTTCAGTGTGGGAGATCTGGTGTTGAGACTCGTATTTTTGGCAACACGAGATCCAACAGCTGGTGTGCTCGGGCCAAATTGGGAAGGACCATACCAGATAGAGTCAGTCATCCGGCCCGGTGTTTACAAGCTAGCGAGATTGGATGGGTGCCTGGTACCGCGAGCATGGAATGGCGAACACCTAAGACCTTACTACCAATAGTATAGGAAGAGTGTTGTCTGTAACCATGATTATTTATCTGTACTACTTTATCTACTTTTGAATTCCATCAAATAAAGATCTATTTCGTTCAACATGTTATATTTCTCTTTATTTTTGCAATCTCTCTTAATTTAATAACCTATGGTCACACTCATAGGATATTAAGGGGGCACCATTGGTATATATACCATCAGCTTGAAAAATAAAATAACATGCACGAAATACATACAAGTGTTTGGATGTAACCAGATGCGCGAGCTTAGATAGTTTGGACGTAACCAAATTATCAAAAGATAAAAATGTTTGGATATAACCAAATATACGAACCAGGTTAAAAATATAAGTGTGTGGATTACAAACCAAACATGACCTTAATAGGTTTGGAGCAAACCAGCTAAAACTAATCGACGAAAAGTTGGAACCTGAACCTACTTCGAGATAAGTCGAGATCGAGGCTGGAATATCTTATGGGAAAATAGTTTCGAACTCATAACCTCGGAAAAATAACCGAGGACGAGAAAAAGTAACTAAGCAATAGGATATAACTAAACCATTTGTATTACACACCATACAAGTACTTTCGGGTTCATGGTTAAAGTAATATTCGACCTTGATAAATAACGAGATCGGAAGCGGATAATTCGAGCAAACGATGCATGAATGCGTTGAGTCTCAAGCCTAAATCCAAACTATGTTTGTATGAATAAATAAACATAAACGATTCATTGATATAAAATGTGCAAAATATTTCAAACCAAGAAATGTAAAGCATATGTATTAAAAAGAAATTATATCAGCCCTACGGGCATAAATTAAAGTAATTACAAAAATAAGGGGACGCAGCCCCAAGATAAGATTTCCCCGAGATCAGATTCAAGAAGTAGCAGTCTCCTTGGCCTTCTCAGCATCAGCAGCACTGGACCCCTCAGGAGGAATAGCATGACTATCCTTCTGAGCACCTTCGGAGGCGGCCTCCCGAGCAGCCTCTTCCGCCTCAAGCTGAGCATTCCACTTATCCAGAAGCTTCACCTCATGAGGACCTAGGAAGCTGGTATCGAGGTCTTCGTTGTTGGCCCACATTCTGTACATGGCCAAATCAACCGCCTGGTCCTTCTTCTCTTTATACTCAGCAAGGAGGCGAGCCTTTTCACCCTCTATTATATCAAAAGTAGCGGCCTGGTCTTCTTCGAGCTTTTTGTTAGCCTCTTGGAGCTGAGTGTTCTCCTTCTCAAGCTCCACGAGCCTGGAATTCTCTTTCTCGAGCTCCGCAAGCCTAGCATTTAGCTTCTCAAGCTCGGATGCCTTGGCCTTAAGCTCCTCGGCTCCTGCTTCAAGCTTTGCATTTGCTGCCTTTAGGTCATCACTTGCTTTGAGTTGAAGATCCTTCGCCTCCTGAGCATAAGACTTGCTCGAATGGATCTCGTTGTTCAACTTATAGTTGAGCTGGGCAGTAACAGCAAGAGTTTGACAAAAGAAAGAATCTTCATTAACACCAGGACTATATAAATATAACTAAGAAGTAGAAGAAAAATTACCGCGGCGGCAAGCTCGATACTCTTCTCATAGAGGGCAGTGCAGTCTCGGGCATTGTTCAAAAATTGCCATTGAGGAGCGTCGAAACTGTTAAAG
The DNA here is from genome assembly GCF_963169125.1 of Humulus lupulus. NCBI lineage: Eukaryota > Viridiplantae > Streptophyta > Magnoliopsida > Rosales > Cannabaceae > Humulus > Humulus lupulus. Next base: position 189,836,421 of record NC_084798.1, on the reverse strand, counting down.
CTCTGGCCGATTCGGGACATAACATCTGAGCCTAGCATAGACCCATGGGATCCAGCCGCATTGTCAATTACATACTCCTCAACGTGAGTAGAAACTGACAGCTTGTGAGTTCGAGAAGCAGAAGGCTTTCCGGGAGGTGGACTAAGTGTCGGTTGGACCACTACAGGAAGTTGGGGCTCGGACATAATGGAGGCACCAACCTGGGAAGTCGGCGCCACGATGGAGCTCGTAACATGTGAAATCGGGGGAGGAGGTGTTTTCTCGGTCCTCTTGGGGACTTTGGCAGGCCAGTCAACCTTTCACGACCCCGCCCTGGGACGCTTGCTCCTCTTGGCACCACCACTCTCGAGGATGTTGTCAAGGTCGGAATCCATCTTGCCTACACAATCACGCCACAGTGTGAATCATAACAAAAAGAAAAAGTATATAAAGTGATTCAGCATCGCGAAGATATACAAAATAATGATAGAAGAAACCTAACTGGAACTCTCCTCCGAGCTCGAACTCGGGGACCATGAAATTCCCCCATCTTCAGAAGAGGCGAGGGGAGTACCTTCCCTATAGGTGGACGTCAACCTCGAAAGGTCCCTATAGTCATTGGTCCCATATTGGACGGCTATCCCGTCCCACACCTCGTTCAGACTGTACATAATGTCATACTTCCTGAGCCAACTATCAAACCTATGAACTCGGTCATCTACCCAAGTCCACATATAGAAGTGGTCCCTATCATCCGGGCATAAAACTAACCTATCGGGTTTGTGTTTTAATAAGGTGGGGGACCACATTTTCGAGCTAAGGATGACTTTACCTTGATCATCCGAGTCCGAGCTCGAGGCTTCATCGTTAGCCTCATTCCCCGATGGCGGGCTTCTTCGGCGAGCTAGAGGCGGGGGCCTCACCTCTCTCCTTGGAGGGAGGATGCCTGTAGGCAAAGGCACGAGCTCCCAGTGGTTGTACTTTTTATTGGACCAATCCGAGGTGGACTGGCCATCTCCCAAAAGCCCGCAAGCTCGGAGCTTACTCTCATGCAAAAGGTATGAGAGAGACCTCCTGCCATAAGGGAGTTGCTTTTCAGACAGAAGAGTTACAAAATCTCTTGGGGTGAAGGTCCTTTCCATTTCAATTTGTGGTACAACGACCTCAGGGCAGACAGAACCCTGTAAGAATTAGTGTTGAGCTGGAACGGGGCCAACCCAACAAAGTCCGTGAAGTCCTTGAAGAAAGACTTCAAAGGCAGTAGCGCTCCTGCCTTCATGTGCTCCTGGCTCCATGCCGCATACCTCAGCCTGTTGTCAGGATTTCCATTCCCTAGAGCATAGCAGCTTCGTTCACTAGAGGTTGGAGCTCGACACCTTAAGGAGCTTGATAACCTGAGACCATGGAAGGCTAGGATATCAGTTACCTGATTTATCGAGGTGACCGAGCTCCAGTAGTGCTCGGCCTCAAAGAATTCCTTCCTCGGTTGCGAGGTAGAAGGCTCACCCATCAATGAGAATTGGAGCTCTCCCGGACTGTACACGATGGTGACTTTTAATTTAGGGTCGAGGGGGATCGGCCTGGGCCCTGAATTAGATTCTGGATAAAGAGCCTCCTGAAGAGTTCTCCTCTTCTTTTCTATGACCTCAACGATTTGGCGCGCGATAGTGAGCTCGGGTCTCCTCCTGTTCACGCGCGAGATCGTACTCGCGAATCAAACGTTGATTCCGAGCAAACAGCGATTCTGGGCTCGGGGTTTTTGGCGAGTAAGGGATTGCCAGCAACGACCCCCACCGTCTTTCCAGATTCTGTGACATCTAGTGAGAAAGAAAAAATGGTGAGGGCCATGCATGCAAGGGTTTAAGAATTGCGAGCTTGACAAGACAAGCTTGGAGCTTAAGAATGAAACGAGGTCGATACTAAGATCCCGATTAAAGAGTCGGAACGTGTACTCTACGAAGAAAAGGAGGGGAGTGGATAAATTTTTTTGAAAATCCTGGAATATCAGGGAAAAAGGGTGGCGGTTATTCAGAAATGGTAATCTTGGGTATCGTGCGTTCTTTAAAACCAAGATTTTGTACTCGATATCTTGGTGTGCAAGATATGTCTTTCAAACTTTGAAACCCAAAAAAAAAAAAAAGACCTTGTTCTACACCAAAACTAGATTTAGAACCAGTGATTTAAACCTAGCATGGAGACTTAAACGTGAAAGCCTATCGGTCAAAAGTTTCCTAGCATGACAAACTAAGAAAATAAACTAGTGCATTCACAAGAATAAAAGAATAGCACAGACAGAAACTGGCATAAAGGAAAACAAAAAGATCATCGGATACTTACACACTGACGGCGATTGCAGAGAAATCATTGATTGAAGGAGAGGCTGCAGGTATAACCTTACGGTCTCGAGCAAACTAGTGGTCCTTTGTTTCTTCGGCTGGGAAAACATACACAAGCAAAAATCTCTCTGAAATGGCTTCTGGTTCCATCTCTTTTCTTTTGTCTTTGATGCATGTAAAATAAGAGGAAGACGATGACTGGGGTCTTATATATAGATTGTAAAAAAGGATTGATCTGAGCCATTGGCCAGAATCCTCATAAAATCCAACGGTCTGGGATTGATGACATGATGGTACCGAAAAGGTGGCAGACGAACGATCATGGGCGGATTTCCAAGGTACTTGAGTACCTTGAATGAGCAATACCCAACTGACACGTGTCCATTTTCAAGTGTGTGGCGGTGCGGTTCCCGAAGAAAGTAGTTCAAAAGTTTCCTTCTCATAGGATTCGAACAAATACTTTTGAGGGGGCAAAATGTTACACCCAGATTTCGAGCCATTAGGATTGTGATCTCGAAAGCTGGATTTGCAATGAATGGACTCGTAATGATTGGAACGTGTCCGCAGCCTAGGCATCAACCCTGCGAAACAGAGACGACTTCGAAGATGGCAGCCTCGAGATCCTCACGAGCTTGAAAGACAGACACCGAAGTACGTCTGTTCTCAGGAGGGCCTCGGATCAGGGACTCCGAGCCTGACACAAGTATGAGCTCGAAGCCATGCGATCTCGGGAAGATGCTATAGCTCGAAAATCGATAAGAGACCTGGGTGAATAGGGCCTTGGCGATATAAGATAATAACTTTGAGTATCTTAGTGAATCATCAATGAGAGACGCGGTCTACATTGATTACTATAAATCCCCTATAATCAAGGGATATTAATTGTTCAGTTATACGCCCCCTGATCTTCAGGGGACGTTTCCTTGTATATAGGATTACAGGCCTTGAATGTCATTAAATTTATTTGTATATACAGAATAACTTCCCGAAATATGTGGGATAGTATTATGAAATCTTCTCTATAAATAGAAAGGTCATGCACCATTATAAATGACCGAATTTGGGTAATCTTGAGAGAAAACTCTGGGGAATTCATCCTTGAAGAATTTTCAGAGATCATCTTAAGTTTAATAACAATGACTCGTGGACTAGGCAGATTTAACTGCTGAACCACGTAAAAAATCTCGTTTGTGTTATCATATTTTTTTTTGCCATTATTAATTATTGTTTTCGTGCTCTTATTTCACTGTTGACGAAAAACGGCGTCAACATTTTTTATTAATCTCATAATTTTCCCAACTCAAATTTAAAATTCTCTCAAGAAATAAGTAAATAATAATCTATATATTAAAAAATAAATTATGATAACCTATATAATTATTAATAATCTATATAATTCATAACTAAATATATATAGTTACGATAAAAAAAAAGCTTCTCATTTTATCATTTTAATAATAATAATAATCATTATATATATATTATTTTCTATAATATCAATCTAGATAACAATTATTATTTAAATCAATAATAAATATATCTATAAATATCTCTTTGTAATTTTATATATATTTTAGATATTCTTTATTAATCACATACTTTTTCCCTACTCTAATTCAAAATTTTCTCAAAAAATAAGTAAATAATAATGTATATATTAAAAAATAAATTATGATAATCTATATAATTATTAATAATCTATAACCATATATATATATATAGTTACGATAAAAAAATCTTCTCATTTTATCAATTTTAATATATAATTATTAATAATTTTATATATTATTTTCTATCATATCTATCTAGATAACAATAATAGTAATAATAATTCTAAATATCTACGTATAGTTACAGCATATATAAATGAGAGCTTCAAGGAGAAGATGTGACACTCAAAAATATCTTCAAACCACTTTATTTATTTTCTTCTTTAATCTAATTTTTTTTATTCATTTTTATTAATAATTATAATAATTTTAGTTAATTCTAATTTTTCTTCTTAACTATTTAATCATTAAAAATTACTAAAAAAAGAAATAATTTTTTTTAAAAAATAGTTACACTATACGAGTTATTTTTTTTAATTTTTATAGATGTACATTTTCTCCTATTTACCATATTAGTCAAATTAAAAATATATAGTTACACTAATAAATTACCATACACGTTATAAAAATTATAATGTAATTTTTTAAATTTAAATAAGATATTTACAATATATTATTATTTAAATTAATAATAAATATATATATATATATACATAAATATCTCCTTGTGATTTATACATATTTTAAATATTCTTTATTAATCTCATAATGTCTCCTACTCTAATTTAAAATTCTCTCAAAAAATAAATAAATAATAAATTATTACCCTATTTACGTTAATTTGTCATCTTTTTTCATCTTTCCGTAATGTTTTTTTCTTTTTCAGTTTTATAAATTTTTATTTTTAAATATAAGGTTTATATGTTTTACTTATTTCATTTCTGCGGTTTCTTCTTTCTTTCCGTGTAATTTTTTCAATCTCTTTTCTTTCCTACTTGGTTTAGAAATGTCTTTTTTGACTTGGTCAACCATTCAAGTTGCACTCAGTCAATGTGTCATTCAATTTGATCTCAAGTGTAAAAGCACTTCAAGAAAGGAATACATGATTCATGTTGTTATCTATATTCAAATCTTTGAATTATATTAAATTTATATATAATGCATTGGATAATGTATGTAAAATTAGAACTTAAATAATAATATGACATTATATTTGCACTCTAAGAATATATATAGGCACACTAATAATTAAAAAAAATCATTTCTAACAGTTTTCCTCACTATTTTTTTTAACATTCTTTAATTTTTTTTTTGTTGATTTCAATAATTTTATTTTATATTCTTTTCATTATTTTGGAGAAAAAAACTCTTAATTTAACAAGTTTTTATATACTTTTTGTTTTAATTTTTATATTTATAACTTTAAATTAGTATTATTTGTATGTATCCTTTAGATTATGAAAAAGATAAAAAAAACCTTGAAAAATGTAAGCATAAGTTTTAAATGTATAATATATTAATTTTTAATAAAAATGGGATGTACTAATCAATTTTTCGGGTGCAAATATAATGCCCCTAATAATATTTTTTGGAGAACTTATATAGTTTTTTTTTTTTCAAAAACTAAATTTAATGGTGGGTATCCAAATTTTATTCCAATTTAGATCTGTTTTGGATTCCATTATATGATCTACATATTTATAAGTGAATTGAATTTTAAACTTAGCACATACCTGAAAGTTGCGGAGAATTTAATGGCCAAGTTCGATTTTGAAGTAAAAATTCAAAAAGCTTTCAACCATAACATCTAACAATATTGGTTGATTTTTCAATTGCAAACATGGTTGATATGGAGTTTTGGATTTGGTAAGAGCATTTATCTTAAGAAACTTTTGAAACTCTAAAACTTCTAAGCAACTTATATAGCAACTCTTTTTAGCAACCCTATATATAAACTTGTTAAGCAATCATTGAAACTTGTAAGCAACTATTGAAACTCTAAAGTTCCTAAGCATCTCATATGACAACCCTTTTTAGTAACCCTATATATCAACTTGTTAAGCAACTATTGAAACTCGTAAGCGACCCAAAAAATAACTCTTGAAACTCTAAAACTCTTAAGCAACTCATTTAGCAACCCTACATATCAACTTGTTAAGCAACTTTTGAAACTCGTAGCAACCCATAAAACAACCCTATTGAGCAACCCTTCAAACTCTAAAGCTCCTACGCAAATATTTTTAGCAACCCTATATATCAACTTGTGAGGCAACAATTGAAACTTGTGAGCAACCCATAAAATTACCCCAAATCAACTCTTGAAACTCTAAAACTCTTAAGCAACTCATATAGAAACCCTATACATCAACTTGTTAAGCAATCATTGATACTCGTAAGCAACCCAAAAAGCAACTCTAGAAACTCTAAAGCTTCTAAGTAACTTATATAACAACCCTTTATAGCAACCATATATATCAACTTGTTAAACAACCATTGAAACTTATAAACAACCTTATTTAGCAACATTTCAAACTTTTAAGCCGAGCAACTCATATAGCAACCATATATATCAACTTGCTAAGCAATCTTAGAAACTCGTAAGCAACCCATAAAGCAACCTAGAAAACAACTTTTGAAACTCTAAAGCTCCTAAGCAACTCATATAACAACCCTTTTTAGCAACTATGTATATCAACTTATTAAGTAGCCATTGAAACTCGTAAGCAACCCATAAATCAATCCTATTAAGAAACCCTTCAAAATCTTAAGCAACCCTTGAAACTCAAAAACTCTTAAGCAACTCATATAGCAACTCCTTATAGCAACCATATATATCAACTTGTTAAGCAACCTTTGAAGCTCGTAAGCAACATTTCAAACTCTTAAACAATCCTTCAAACTCTAAAGAACTTAAGCAACTCATATAGCAACCTTTTAAGAAACTATTGAAACTCATAAGAAACCCATAAATTAACCCATTAAACAACTCTTGAAACTTTAAAGCTCATAAGCAACTTATATAGTGACCCTTAGCAATCTTATACATTAACTTGTTAAGCAATCATTGAAACTCGAAAACAGCCCTATTGAGCAACCCTTCAAACTCCTAAGCAACCCTTCAAACTCTAAAGCAACACATAATCCCATTGAGAATCTAATTTTCAAATCCCATAAACCCTTGGAAATCTGATTTTCAAATCCATAAACCCATAGATATGATATTGTTTTTGCTTGTGCGTTTGATTTGATGGTTGCTTGTTTTGCATCTTTGTTTTCTTAACAATTACATATATGAATCCTTTGTTTTTTCATTTGATTTTTTTTCCGGTCTTTTTGCTTTCTTCTTTCAAGTAACCTTAATATAGATTATTTACATAAAAAAATGATAATAAGAAGCATTTTTAACATCTAGGCATTTTACTAAAAATCATTTTTGGCATTTTACTCATCTAGAAAAAATATGATACTAATAAGTATAAAGTCTACAAAGTAGCACTATTTACAAGTTCAGTAAAATGATTCAAATATAGTGATTAATTTCACATATGAAGACTCACATCCCACACTAGCCACACGACACAAGAAACAAAAATACAATCATAAACTCCTTCATATAAAAAAAAATGAAAAAAGTGAGTGAAAATTACCACATAGAATGGTCTGAAAGAAAATGAAGGAAAAATGTATAGATTCTAGGGATAAAGACTCACCTACTCCAATTAAACAATTGGCAAATGTACATATATATAATATAATAGATTAATTTGTTTCAAAAAAATATAATAGATTAGTTGACCAAAACATGCAAATGCAGAGAATGAGATCACAAAGATACCCAATTTAATCACAAGGCTCAAACAAAGACTTCAATCTCATGTAATTCTAATTTTAGACATTATAATCTGACGTGATTTAATTCTTTCTGTAGCTGATTGGTTTGGATGATTTGGGAGTTCCTTGTTATTTGTTCTTTTATTCTCTATTAGCTCAGCAATGGATATCGTCAGAGTTATATGTTCTGATTGGGCCAGTTAGCTCCTCTGTTTTTGTTCTTCAAATCATTAGAGCAAGTGTATTAAGGAAGAGATCGTATTTTTCATCATTTATTTTGCAAAAGTACATTGATAAAACTATTTTCTAAAAACCGTAAAAATGAATTAATTTTTTTCAATAACTGTATTAATAAAAAATCCCTAAATATAATTTATAACTATATATATAGTTATGATAAAAAAAAGAAGCTTCTTGTTTTATCAATTTTTTTAATAATAATAATAATCATCATTATATATTATTTTCTATAATATTTATCTAGATAACAATAACGGTAATAATAATTCTAAATATCTATATATAGTTACAATAAAAACAAAAGTTTCTCTTCAATTAACCTTATAATTGTATATAAAAGATTCTCTTCAATTACCCGTATATCTATATATAATAAGTTATATAATGCTAAAAAAGATTATTTATATAAATTTATTCATTTTGTATGATATTAATTTATTTTAAATCTTTCTATTCTATAACTATATATTTTGAATTCAAATTCACTTTTGTTTTCTTTTTGTGGTTTTTTTAATCGTATAACCAAAAAAAGTTATATGATGCTAAAAAAACAAGTTAGATACATTTAAATATTAGTATGATATATACATACATATAAAGTTATGATATTAATTTATTTTAAATCTTTATATATGATATATACATACCTACCTGATTTTGAGTAACAACTTAAAAATTATATGGGATTTGAGAAATTCATACATGTAAACAAGCTAAGATATTCCTTTTATTTTCCCAAAATCTTTTTATTGAATTTTACAACTGAATTCCAAATTCTTTCTTAGGTTTGTTTTATTCTTCTTCTTTTATTCTCCCAATCTTCAATATTCTCTAGGGAAATCGGATGCATAATTAATTTATGTATATTAATTAAAGAAACACATTAATGATCATCATTACTAATAATTTCAAAAGACGTGTGTAAATATATATTATGTAGTATATATATATATTATCCCGGTTTCCTGCCGTGGGCCCGGGACCGCAATCCAGGCCCACTAGCTGGCCAATTGAGGTTGGGCCCAATCTAGGCCCGTTTGGCAAGGAGTAATGGATATCGACAGCCCAATTATAGGCGAGGCCTGGAAGACGTATGGGGAGTATTGTCCGGGACGGTCATCTGAGAGACAGTATGACTGGCTGGGGGTAACAGTCAGGATCGATACGAACGGTCCCGAAGCCTGGTAAACGATCCAGGCTCTTGGTGGATGATCCGGGCTTATGGTAAACGGAGAGGGACATAGGTAAACGAACTCGGGTCGGGCCCCCAAGGTTGGCAGGATAAAGCATCCGTGACCCTAACTTCACCCCGTGAAGCGTTGGAGTTGTCCCCACGTTTCACCTGCGGAAAAGGCCACCTCGGGATTGTACGCCGCTGGTTTAGACCTGTGCCGCCACTGCTCTGACCGATCTTGTCCCCTGAATCTGCCTCGTAACTCGAGATGCCCAGACCAAAAGCTCCAATTTGTCGGATGATAGATATGGTTTGGGCTGGCCCAATGGGCTCAAGTTAATGTTTTTCTTTTATGTTTTAATTCTCCTGTATTGGGCTTCCGGTAGAGAAGCCAGCAGTATTTACACCTTTATTGGGCCCGGGTCAGCCCAACCCACGCCCAGTGCACCTGTGAACCTATAAATACAAGTAACAGAGCACTAGAGAAGGGATCTCTCAGGAGCATGTATACAGTTGCCCTGCTGAAACTAAGAGAAAACTTCATTGTTATAGATTCTCTAAGCTCTAATACAACTGTCTCGTGGACTAAGGCTCATTAACGCCCCAACCACGTAAAAATCTTGCTCACGATTTCTAAACCCTTTCTCTTTAATCTATCTTATCTTTTATTATTATAGTTTCCGAAAAACTCGGTAAACATTTTGGTGCTTTCATTGAGAGCCTGAGAAAGCTAGTGTTGACATCAAACCTCTACAACAATGGTGAATACAAGACACACCACTTTCGACCCTACTAACCCAGAACAGGGCAATGGAGAGCCACTGCCCACCAAACCTCTTCCTCAAAGTCCACCTGAGGACACTCCTCATCAGATGTCCCAGCCTGACGAGTCACAGAACTACGAAGGTGGAACGAAGTACGAGGAGGTATATTACGAGGAAGAGGGGACGAGGGGGAGTACCACGACGATGCTGAGGGTTCCGAGATCCCAGGAGGAGTGGACCCCAACCATGAGGATCTGGAGGTGACTAGACTGAGGCAGCAAGTCTTGGACCAAAAAGCCAGGATTGCTGACAGGCGGAGGCATCTCGGCGGATGCAAGAGTCCCTCCAAGCCTTGCAGGCTTTCATAACCGCGCAGGGTCCGGCGACCAATCCCCTAGCTAGCCCGCCTTCGGGAGCGCAACAGCCCACTCTGTAGGTCAGAATCGAAGCCCCTAAAGATGTGAGGCCAACCCCTCCTCCGGGACAGGCTCCTGAGCAAGGCCCAAGAAACCCGGACATGGAGAAAAAGAGGGTTGGGGCAAACACCCAGGGGAAAAACCCCCCGTCTAGAGAACCGGGACCCGTTCCCGGCCGCTCCCTAGGAAAGAGAAGGTGCACCCCATCCCAGGACAGGGCCGCACGACCGATCCGCAGGGTACCAGGCCCCGGTATGCCCTGGGGCAAGCCGGACGGGAAAGGTCTTTGCATCCCAGCGCTTCAGTGAAAAAAAATCTCCAGGAACGCCCGCATAATGAGGAGCCTCACGCCCTTAGTTCAGGGGAAGACACGTCCCGGGTGGACCTGGGCGATGGGCTGAATGCTCGGAAAGAGCGGGCCTGTAAGGAAAAAATCCTCCCCCGAGGTGGCGACCTTAGGAACAACATCAATGACAGGAGGAATGAGAGGGTTCCCCTAGAGGATGGCGTGGCCAGACAGTTCATGGAGCAGCTGGCCGCCTTGAAAAAGTCACGGACCGCTTGGTCCGCAAACCAAAGGAGCGGACACCGACTCTGACGAGGAGGACAAAGAGCCCTGTGCGAGGCACATTCTGGACGCTGTGCTCCCCAAGGGGTTCAAGATGCCGAGTCTCACTGCCTATACCGGGAACACCGACCCCAGGGATCATCTGTCCCGGTACAACCAACTTATGACCGTGGCCCACGTTAGTGATGACGGCAAGTGCCTCTATTTTTTTTATCACTCTAGGCGGTCTCGCAGAGGAGTGGTGGAAGATAATCAAGCCAGGATCCATCCAATCCTGGTCAGGGTTACAATCGGCGTTTCACAAACAGTTTGTGGCCGCCATGAGAATGGACATGCAAATCAATGCCCTCGCCAACCTTAAACAACTCCCCGCAGAGACACTGAGGGCCTATATCCAACGTTTCACCGAAGAGGCCTCCAAGACCAAGATGGACAATGGGCAATGCCTGGTGGCATTACAATCCGAGATCCGGGCTAGGTCCCCCCTCTGGGATGACATGCAACGTAGCAAGGCGGCTACCTTAGAGGAATTCATAAGGAGGGCCCAGGGATTCATCAACTGGAAGGAGGCTCAGTTCCAGGCGTTCGGGTGGCAGCCAGCACCTCCGCCCAATGCCCAGGCGTTCCCGGGATACGGGGTACAGTTCCCGAAAAAGCCCTATGTCATTCCCTCGATTGGCCCTCGTTCGGTGGATATGCCCAGGGTGACCTTCACCACGCCAATAGTGTACGGTCCCACCTCTTCGGGATACGCCCCGGTCCAGTCCGCCCCTTTTTTCGGATATGGGGCTGCACCGATCAGGTACAGCGCCGCCCCCATCGGAGCCCAGCAGTCCCAGGCAGGGGGAACTGAGGCGAGTGTAAACCCCTCCCGAGGGAAGAGGTTCGGCAAGGGCCAAAATCAGTCTGAGCCGACTAAGAAAGGCAAGAGGGGTTACAAGACCCAATATTCAGAATACACCAATTTGGTGGGCCCCAGGGAGAACATCTTCCTGGCCACAGAAAGGGCGGTTCACTACCGGAAGCCTACCCCCATGTTCAAAGGAGGGAGGAATTCGAGGGATACCAATGAACGGTGCGCTTGCCATAGGGATGTGGGCCACACGACTGAGGAGTGCCGACAACTCAAGGATGAGATCGAGAATTTGATCAAGCTGGGGCATCTCAACCAGTGGATCAGAATGCCCGTGGGAGTCCCGGGCTTGTCAGCAGTTCCCAGACAACCCACGGTCCCGGGTGCTCCTAGAGCATATCCGCCTCAGGGAGGATATGCAAAGGGCCCGGTGGCATAGGCCCCTCAGGGGGTCCCCGTTGTGCAAGCACTCGGACCTAGAATGTCGTATCCATCCAGGACGGCACCCGCTTGAGTGGACGGCCATGTGGCCACCATTTCGGGTAGGCCTCACCTGGGAGGACTGTCCAGGAATATAAAAAACGCTACATTAGCGAGCTCGACCACGACCAGGAGGTGTGCGCCTTGGTCCAGGCCCCGGCTTAGCGCCTGAAGCTGATGAACCTCCCTATCACCTACACGGAGGACGACGCCCGTAATGTCCATTTCTCGCATCATGACCCCCTGGTCATAGACGCCTAGATCGCCAACAAGCTGGTGTCTCGGGTGCTGGTGGACGACGGAAGGTCCGTCAACCTCCTGTTCAAGCCCTCCTTCGCCGTGATTGGCTTGATCGAAGCAGATCTGGCATCGTGCCTAACCTAGATCTACGGCTTCAACGGGGACGCAATACTCCCCATGGGAAAAATCCAGTTGCCCGTAACATTGGGGAGCGAGTTGCAGCACTCATTCAAGTTTTGCACGTTCGTAGTAGTCGATTGCCCCACTGCCTACAATGTCATTTTCGTCCGGCCCGCATTAGTCGAGTTTGGGGCGATCACCTCCATCCTTCATCTTTGCATGAAATTTCCTTGCGATAAAGAAGGAGTGAGAACAGTCTGGGGAGATCAAAAGAACGCTCGTAAATGTTACCACATGTCCTCCCGGCCAATCTACATGATCCGGGACGAACACTTCGAGGAATTCGACGGCCCGGTTCCTCCTCCCCCGGCTGGAAGAATGGTTCAGGAGGAGGACAAGCTGGACCCGAGGATAGGAGACGACCACGTCCTGGAGCCCATGGACGAGATTGAGGAGGTGTGCATTAGTGACACCGATCCGACCAGGGTAATCCAAGTCGGGAAAAATATGCCAGCAGGGGTCCAAGCCACCATAATCGCCCAAGTAAAGGAGAACCAGGATATTCTAGCTTGGTCTCATTCAGATATGATGGGGATCGACTGTAACATCATCTACCATGCATTGAACATCGACCCAGACGCGACCCCGGTCCAGCAGAAATGAAGGTCCTTGGGAACGGAGAGGGTCGAGGCCCTCAAGCTGGAAGTAGAAAAGTTGTCGTCGATCAACTTCATTCGCGAAACTGTATACCCCGTATGGCTGGCCAACCCCGTTCTGGTACCAAAGCCAAACGAGACGTGGAGGACATGCATCGATTTCACGGATCTCAACAAGGCTTGCCCTAAAGATTGCTTCCCGCTTCCCCGGATCGATCAGATGGTGGATGCGACATCCGGGTACGAGATCTTAAGCTTCATGGACGCTTACTCAGGCTACAATCAGATTTCTATGCATGTGGCTGATCAGGAGCATACCAGTTTCCAAACCGACAAGGGGATATACTGCTACATCGTCATGCCCTTCGGGCTCAAAAACGCCGGAGCCACCTATCAGAGGCTCGTTAACCGAATGTTCCGGGCCTAGTTGGGGTGAAACATGGAAGTCTACATTGACGACATGCTTGTCAAATCCAAGACCTCCGGGAAACATTCGAACGACCTGGTCGAGGCCTTCGAGGTCATTCGAAAATATGGGATGAAGCTGAATCCCAGGAAATGCACTTTCGGTGTGGCCTCCGGGAAGTTCTTGGGGTTCATAGTGAGCTTTCGGGGAATAGAAGCCAATCCGGACAAGATCAAGGCACTGATCGATATGCCCTCTCCTCGGAAGCATAAAGACGTGCAAAGTCTGACCGGGCGGATAGCTGCCTTAAGCCGTTTCTCTCTAAGGCCACGGACAAGTGCATCCCGTTCTTCAATGTTCTTTGGGGAAGCCAACGTTTTGAATGGTCATTTGAGTGCGAAGAAGCTTTTCAAAAGCTGAAACAGCACCTGGCCCGAGCGTTGATATTGGCGAAACCGGTGGACGGGGAGCCTCTATATTTCTATTTGGCCGTGACCGAGCACGCGATCAGCGCCGCACTAGTGCAGGAGGAGGAAAAAGCCCAACTCCCTGTGTACTACGCGAGTAAAAGGTTGTTGGGGGCTGAGTCACGATATCCGTTGATTGAAAAGTTGACGTTTTGTCTACTGATGGCGTCCCGGAAACTCCGACCTTACTTCCAGGCCCACACCATAAAAGTTCTGACCAACCACCCCTTGCGGCAAGTGTTGCAGAAACCCAAATTATCAGGGAGACTCTTAAAGTGGGCTATGGAACTAAGTCAATTCGATATAGCCTACGTTCCTAGAGACTCAATCAAGGGGCAAGCCCTAGCTGACTTCATCGTGGAATGTTCCGGGATCACCAAGGGGGACAATCCTGCAGACCCCGCGGCATCCGTATGGAAGGTGTTCGTGGACGAGGCCTCGAATGAAAATGGAGCAGGGGTCGGAATCATCCTAGTGTCGCCGCAAGGACACCAATTACAAAACGCCCTGCACTTCCACTTTAAGGCGTCGAACAACGAGGCTGAGCACGAGGCCATTCTGGCCGGGTTGCATCTGGTTCGAGAAGTGGGGGCCGCGAACCTGGAGATCTATAGCGATTCCCAGCTGGTTGTCAGACAAGTCTCGGGAGAATATCAAACCAAAGGGGAGAGAATGGCGGCTTACGTAACTCAGACAAGAAAAATGCTGCAAACGTTCAAGAGGCATTCCATCCGCTAGATCCCCAGAGAGCAAATTGTGTTCGCGGACACACTAGCGAAACTAGCCACCGATGCTGAGGCGGAGCTGTCTGGACTGGTCCCCATTAACCATCTCCCCATGACAAGCATTTGAGTCTCCGCAATCAACATTGTTGACCACTCCGCGTCCTGGATGGGGCCCTTTATCCACTATCTGACAACCGGCGGGTTGCCAGCAGATAAGGCCGCTGCCATGAAGCTTTAGTACCAGGTCCACAAACACGTCATGATGGACGGAAAGCTCTACTGCAGGGGGTTATCCATGCCATACCTCAGATGCGTGTCCGGGACCGAACTGAGCGCAATCATGCATGAAGTGCAGGAAGGCTTCTGCGGAGACCGTACAGCCAGACTCAGTCTATCCAGAAAGATCCTGCGCCAAGGATATTTCTGGCCAACCATGAAGAAAGACTGTATTGACCACGTCTGCAAGTACGAGTAGTGCCAAAGATACGCGAAGGTTCCGCAAGCCCCGCCAACAGAAATAACCCTGATGATAAGCCCCTGGCCTTTTGCGGTGTGAGGGATCGATCTAGTAGGATCACTTTCGACTGGGAAGGGAGGGGTGAAATACGCCATTGTGGCCGTCGATTACTATACTAAGTGGGTTGAGGCGAAACCCATGAGTAAAATCACCTCGAAGAAGGTCCTGGATTTCGTCATAAACAATATCGTGTGTCGATACGGGCTCCCTTACAAGATTATCCGATAATGGGAAGCAGTTTGACAGCACCCACTTCACGGATTTCTGTGAAAGACATGGTATCGTCAAAAGCTTCTCCGCGGTCGTCAGGCCCCAAGCAAACTGGTAGGCAGAGGCTGTCAATAAAATCTTGAAAGGGACGTTAAAGAAAAAACTCCAAGCCTGCAAGAGCAAGTGGCCCGAAGAGTTTCCCCACGTGTTATGGGCTTACCGGACCACCGAAAGGACCTCTATCGAGCACACTCCTTACTCCATGGTCTACGGATGCGAACCCGTCATCCTCGTCAAAACGACCATCCCGTCTCATCGAAGAGACACGTACGATCCCGCCCAAAACCATGCCTTACTCCAGGAATCCCTAGATCTCATCGAGGAGATCATGGAAGAGTCACAAGTGCAGCTGAAGATGTACCAAGGCAAGATCGCTCGGCATTTCAAAACAAAAGTAAAAAGCTGAAGGTTCAAAATCGGCGATCTGGTCCTGCGAAGAGTCTTCCCTGCTACCCAAGATCCGGGAGTAGGGGTTCTGGGCCTGAATTGGGAAGGGTTGTACGAAATCCAGCACGAAGTGTGCCCCGGAACATACCGTTTAAAGCGGCTCAATGGCACGGAAGTCCTAAGAGCCTGGAAAGTGGAACATCTCCGTAAATACTATCAATAGTCAGGAGAGCATGTTCCATTTTTATATTTTCATTGTAAATAATGTACGCCTCAGAGCGATTCCTTGAATAATAAAAATGGCGTGTACAAAACACCATAAAGAGATATTATCAGAACAATGAAAATTCTACTCAAGTGACCCCAGACCTGTCTCCGCTCACTTGGGGGGGTATCTTCGATATGAACAGATACCAGGCGAGGCGCAAGGCTCAGGCCTAGTCCCGACCCAGACTAGCAAGGTCTGGGGGTTACAAACCCCATAGGCAAGCCTCAGACTAGTCCCACCCCGGATGAGCGATGTCCAGGGGAATAATAAAAAGAACCGAAGCTAAGGCTGGTCCCGCCCCGGACGAACGATGTTTGGGGGTATAATAAAAAGGACCAAGCCTCAGGTTGGTCCTGCCCTGGACGAACAATGTCCGGGGGTATAATAAAAAGGACCAAGCCTCAGGCTGGTCCCACCCCGGTCGAACGATGTCCGGGGGTATAATAAAGAGGACCAAGCCCAAGCTGGTCCCGCTCCGGACGAACGATGTCCAGGGGCTTGATAAAAAGCAACCGGTTACCCATTCACGTCACTCCCACAATACCTCGCAGTTGTTAAAGTGCGGGTCCCAGGTGTACAATAGTATATTAAACGGCCCAGGCCGTGGGAACCTAGTCTAGGTTTCAAAATGAGCTAATCGAATAGCCCCGATGGCCCAGGCTATCAAATTTTTGAAGTTGAGGATTGAACGAGTAGATTCAGTAATGACTATCAACTCCTTAATGGCCCAAGCCATTGGATCCTGAATAACAGGATTAAAGTGAATTGATAAGTTAAAGTCAGGAATAATCTAGTCCAGGTCGTTGGAACTGGGACCAAACCCTCTGCTCATTCATGCATGGTGGTGAAACACTTAGTGAAAGCTTAGCGGGTGAAAAAGAGAGCAATATGCAAAAAATAAAGTGGATAAAACACCAAAAATTATCTTGGACACATACGCATCCGTAAAAATAGTATTACAAAATAAAAAAATAAAAAAAATAAAGATCCGGGTCTAGGCTTCGCTAGGTCATGGTTCCCCCGGGATGTCTCTGTCCGCCTCTTCGTCATCCAGGAGCTCCACGTCAGCCTTCTCAGTGGCCTCAAATTCGGCTCTCTTTGATTCACGGCCGCCTCCAGCTCCAGCTAGAGCGTCTCCATCTTCATGGCCACCTCGGCCACCAGGTCGGCATTCTGATGGGATAATAGAGCATCCTAGAACAAAGCAAAGTTAGAAGAGTCCTTACTGAACAAGGAAAAGGAGAATGAGAAGATGCAAAGAAAACTTACAGCGGTGGCTTGGTGGCGGAGAGCTTGGGAAATGAATAGCATGTCCGAGTTGGCGATGGTGGCATATCGCTTCAATTGGAGATTGGACATGGTGTTCCCTACTTGATCCAGCAGATCCGCAACGAACAGGGTCGTGTCCTGCCCCAGCTTGTGGCGGAAACCCGTCTCGGCACCTGGCCGATCCACGATCGGCTGGGGGGAAATGAAAGCCACCAGGTGATCAACTAATTCAACCTGACGACGAATCGTCAGGGCCTTGTAGACCTCATCCCTCCTTTCCCGGCCACTCTCCCAGGTCCGAGAAATAAGCTTGGACTGCTCGTCCTGCAAGACAGCCTCCCCCTCCTCAGGTAAGGCCGGGTGGACGGGAAGGGCCTTAGAAGTGAGGCGGCTCTCCCAGGACGACTCCCCAGCCGAATCAGCCCGCCTCACTCGGGCCCTCTTATTTTCGGGTTCTGCCTCCGCTGCACCTAACTCCGCGACTCTTTTCCCGGAGCTCTGGCTTACCACTGGGTCCAACTCCGGATCAATCACCAAGGGGTGACCGGGAAGGTCGAGGGCAGTGGCCGGGTCAACGGCCGTGATCGGAGCCGCGGCCAGGGCAGCCCAGCTAGGTCGAGGCTCCAGCCCTAGTGTCTCCTTGCTATGGTGAAGCTCCGGCCCTGACGCCTCCTTGGACGTTTTCTTGGCAGCCTCCTGGGCGCGGCCTTGGCAGCTCGTATCTTGAGGAGCTGCCTCATCTCGCCCACGGGGTCAGACATGTGGGAATCTTCTGAAATAAACATAAATAAAAAGGAGTCAGTACATTTGACAAGCGAACAAAGAAGTCAAGACTAAGAGTGACCCGGGACGAACCCTTATCTAGGCCCCGGACAAGACTCAATTCATCTAACGCGAAAGAGCAGACTCGGTCCCCCATGTCGTCCGGGTGTAGAAAATTCCCGTATTGGAGGAACCGGACAGGTACATGAGAATTTCCGAGCCTATGGGAATAGGAGACGAAGGTCTCGTTTCCCCGTCAGCCCCAAACGCGGGGCTTCGGTGTGCTAGCCTATCCCTAGCTAAGTCCCCAACTTGGGGAGCATAAGTCAAAATCCTAGGTGAGTTACCTCGCCCTGATACGCTAGCCCCAGGGGTCCCCGTGTTCGGTAGTGCCTCGTCGAAGAAAGCTTCTAGCTCCTCAGAGGTGGCCGCCTCCCCCGACTGAGCTAAGTCCCTCGCTTGGTCGCGTCCATGAGCACCGCAGCCTCTACGGCCCTAATGTGCTCCAAGGCCAGCTGCTCCCTCAAAGCGGGATCTTTCTCACATTGTATCCCTCGGAGGCTTGGGGCGTTGATAGTTTAGTGGGCCGCGAGCAATCCAATCAATCGGAGGTTGTCAGTGTTGACGTAGCCCCCCACGTCCAGATCCTCCGCGCTCAACTTGGAGTAGATTTTCTTCCGCTCCAAGATGAACTGGGTGAGGGGAGTCTGGGCAAAGGGTCCTGCCACCCGAGGTGATGTGGTGAGAATAAAAGAAAAAGAAGACAAAGGCAATATAATGGACCAGGGAACCACTTACCCACTCGCTGGAAGTCCAGCATCAGTGTGGGATTCTTCTCTATGAGAAACCCGGACGTCATGAACCAGTAGTGTCGGACGTTCGGGGGGTGCTTCCAGGTGCTGGTAGGAGCAGGGTAGTTGCCCCGCAGTTTGAGCCTGTAGAAGCCGTCCAGGGTCTTGTCCTTGGCACTGACCTACGGCTCCATCTTGTAGAAGTACAAGATCTCTACGGGGGTCGACTCTGGGATCTCTTTCTCGGTGCAGAAGACGCGCCATCCCGCAAGCAATCGGTAAGCTTGGGGCAGAACCTGGCAAGGTGCGATCCCCACAAACGCCAGGAACCGCACAAAATAGTCATGAAGCGGGAGTGTAGCTCCCGCACTGATATTTAGCTCCTACATAAATATAAATGTGAAAGTTTTTGATATTGGGGAGAAATTGGCCAAAAAAACCTTCCTAATATAAGATCAAATGTTATAGTTTTTGAAAAAATAGTTTTTATGTAAAGGGAGCATACATGATCAATATTGACTAAAAAATGTACATCTCCACCTCATGAGGGAAGGGATTTTTGGGTATTTTGGAGAGATGCGTCTACGTTTTGGGTATTTTCGCACTGTGTAGAAGAAGGGGCCTAGCAATTTATTATGTTGCTCACTTCTACCGACAACAATGTCATCGACAGACATCTTATGTCGTCGGTAGAAGCACTAAAAAAATTAAGAGGCCTAGGTATATTTGGCGCATTTATGAAAACACCTCTATCGACAACTTTTTTTATTGTTATCAGTAGAGCTATTCTCAGTAGAATTCTTTTTTTATTATTATTATTTGTAGTGTGCGTTCCTCTTTTTTACTATAGCAAATATTTTTTACTATCTTTCATGTGTTTATCTTTATTTTTCTAGTGTAAAATTATTGTGAAATATTATTCTAAATTTGTTTACCCTAATTCTTTTTATCTTTTTGTAGTTGATTTACAATAACTTCTTGATTTTATTTTTGGAACACACTTTTCATTAAAGCTCCATTTCCAGTAATGTGGAATTCTCTCAAATTTCATATTTTATATTTTCTCCTTAGCTTACTTTTGGAGACAATTTGTCATTCACTCAAAATCTATTTTGAGAGTAAAGTGAATAATAGAGTATATAACCAAAGTAGTCGTGGTTAAGACCATAAGCATTGATGAGGTTAAGTGAGAGAGTTTAGGCCTCCTTCAATTAAGGGGAAGAAATGGAATGAAATAGAAAGAAATCAATTTTTCATTCTTTTCTTATATGTTTGGTTTGAGGTTACAAAGAATGGAAATGACATTACAATGAAATGATTTTTCTACAATTTTAGTGGAATAACTATTCCACACTACTCTATTACTATTTCTATTCTCATTCTTATATTTTTATTACTCTCAAGCTAATGTACTTTTAGTTACAAAGAGAATCAAAAGTAAGATTATGAAAGCTGGAAGAATCAGAATTTGATGCTCAAGTAGTTTAACCTATCTATATAGAAGTGGGGTACACGTGTGAATACTATCCTTTGATGTTATCTTCAAATAGCGTTGGGAAGCGAACATGAGGCATGAAGATTGAGTCTTTCCCTAGAATGATAGTTTATTTAAATGAGTACGTGTCCTCTATAAAATTGTTACAAAAGTAAGTTGGATGAGGTGTGTTGGAAAATAATCTTATGTGGGTCCACATATGTGATAAATGGTATAATTACTATTTTAAAGTTGGGAAATTTGCCGCATTATTGTACTAAAAAATACATTCTTTTAAATTTTGGCGGTGAAAGTATTTTCCATCTTAAAAGTCCATTTTGGATATTACCAAATTTTGTTGTAAAACAATTCTAATTAAAACTGAAAGTTCAAAAAATATTTGAACAGAACAATACTTTGATTAGTCAGAATAGAATGCCAATTAATAAGAATATACATAGAATAGGTAGAGAAAACTTAATTACACAGGAATTTGTACTCAGTATCCTTGTGAATACTACTAGTCCACGGGACACAAACCCAGAGAAGAAGATTGATTAATAAAGTATCACAAATACAATAGACTTGACTTAAGCAAAAATAGAACCCCTCTTATTATTTGCCGCAATCTAAAAGCATTCACTCTATTGATCCAATCTTTATAAATTCATCAAGAGTTCCAAATCCCTTCTTGCTTGTTGATAAATGCCCACTTCCTCCCATAGTGAGTCTTGGACGTACCTTCTCTCGAAGGTAGTGTGTGTCACGAATACTTTATTACCTGCTCTAAAAACAACCGGTGAAAGTTATACCAAGGATTTCCTTTAAAAGAACACAAAGAGAAAAACTCTTCTCACAAATGATATATCATGAAACTAGAGAATAGAAAAGGTAAGTTTCAAAATGCAAATGGTCTCCTATTTATAAAAGAGAAAACCCACTCGGTTTTTAAAGATATCAAATATCAAAGGGTTTATACCTTTTTAGACCATGTGTTTTGACTCATTACCTGTATAGACCCTGTGTTTTGACAAATTATTTTTTGGACCCTGTGTTTTGTAAAATGGTTCAAATAGACCCATAAAACTGATTTTGATTAACAAAAAATTGAATATAACAACACAGTTCTTAAGCAGAATGACTATATTTTTGTTCTGAGTTGTTAGTTTGATGAATTATTTGTGATTTTAATTCAAAAAACATTAATCAAAACCGGATTTAGGGGTCTATTTGAACTATTTTAGAAAACACAGGGTCCAAACATCCAAACAACTAATGAGTCAAAACACAAGGTCTAAAAAGACATAAATCCAATATTAAATGAGAATATTTGAAATCTTCAAAAAATTTGTACAACATAAATCCTGCAAGATCAGATATAAATTTTGTCAACGCAGACCTGATCTTGTTGTTTCATGATTAAATGTTTCAGGACATAATTCAGTCCAGGTTCAAATTCGTGAGAACCAAGATTTCAATCACCTGTATGATTTCTTATCCCTGGAAATTAGGAATAAATAGAAAGAGATAAAACGAGAATATTTTTACAACAAAACTAACCTTTTTTTTTGTGGAGATTTTCTCATTTGAATAAAATGAAGAAATAAAAAGAAATAACCTATGATTTTCTCCAGCTCAAATACAACAATAAATATTAGCTAAAATACGATTTTATCACAGAAAAATAAGGAAACAATCAAAATATTTTTAGTCTCTTAATTTGCCAATTTAAGAGAATTTTACACGTCCATTTTCTTTTACGATAAAAGTACCTTCTCTCCATTTTTTTTTGGCAACGGTTAAAAATCTTCTATTATTTGCAGCAAAAATATATTATTTATACATTATTTTACTCAAAAAGACATTAATCCAATATATTGTACTAAAAAAGACCTTCCGTTATCTTAAAAAAAAATTAAATAAGATTTAATTCTTTTAAAATATAATTTAGACTTAAAAAATAACATATTTATTAAAACAAAAAGCTCATTTAATTATTTTTTAAGTCTTTATTATATTTAAAAAAATTGATATTTAAAAAAAAATTAAATACATGTGTTTTAAAAAAATTACCCTTAAATTTTGGATGATGATATTTACACCCCTAGAATATAAAAATGAAATTAAATTATTTCTAAATTTTTTCTTAATAATTTTTCTCAATTTTCTTGAAATTCTTCAATTTCTTTTTTGTGTTAATTTCAATAATTTTTTATATCGTCTTCATAATTTTCTTAAAAAAATAATTTACAATTTTTTAATTTTTAATCTAACAAGTTTATAATATACATATATTCTTTTAACTTTTTTATATCTAAATATTTAAAATAGTTTTATTTATATGGATTTTTTTTAAATATGAAAAAAAAGAAAAAAAAGTGAGCATAAGTTAAAAATTAAGACTTCAACAAAATTAAGTGAGAATTTTTAAAATGAATATGTTATTTTTTTAAATCTTAATTATATTTTAAAAGAATGAATTCCTAATTTAAATTAAAAAAAAAGTAGATGGAATGTCTTTTTTAATACAATATATTCGATTAAGGTCTTTTTGAGTAAGATAATGCATAAATAAAGTCTTTTGTTGCAAATAATGGAAGATTTTAACGGTTTCCAAAAAAAATAGACGGAAGATAATTTCACCGCCAAAATTTAAAATAAGGTCTTTAGTACAGTAATACATAAATAAAAAAATTTACCGCAAATTTTCCTTTGAAGTTTAACACAAATTTCTTATAGAAAGACTTAGCATATAAGAAGACCCACATAACTCACAACCATTAGCCGCGTATAGATCAAGGTATACTTCCGCTCAAATTGTGTGTCTTATTATTGTTGATATGTTCTTGACATGGGTGATCTTGGGGTTTATTATGTATGGATTAAAATTCATTTAGATCTTCATGTATTCAAAGAGCTTTTGATTGTTTCATGTGGATGTATCTAGAATTTTAATTTCATTCTAGCACTTTCTCCACTTTCTCCAAACAAATATCCATATCCACATAGGGTATTGAATTGTCTATTTTGTTACTTTTATTAAACACTTATTTTTGTCACTACACTTATGAAGTTGAAATTAACTTAGTTTAACACAAATAAAACTCAAACTAATTAATAAATTAATTTCAAAACCTAATGCAGAGTAGCTACTCTGCACAGGGGCAGAGTAGCTGGTACTGGAAGAAAATTGTTGCTGTCAAGGACACCCTTAAACCTTTGGTTGATGAGCATCAGTTCTCAGTTGCGCTTTATAGCATCAAACAAGGTTATGATCTAATCTGTCCAGAAGGTGATAACTATCAATGGAGTAAGGAGGTTTGGAGTCGATTTAACTTGCCCAAAGACAGATTCATTTTATGGTTGGCTGTCCAAGATCGCCTAAAAACTAGAGATAGGCTGTTCAAGTTTGGTATAATGCAGGATTGTACTTGTCTCCTGTGCGGAGTTGAGAAAGAATCTGTTGCTCATTTGTTTTTTGAGTGTAATGTCAGCAAAAGATGTTTGCAGGAAGTCAAAAGCTAGCTCCATTGGCAAGCTAAATCTGTTTCATTGCAGCAGCTGGTTAGGTGGAATAATCGTTCAAAGATTAGCAAATTCAAGAAGCTCTGTTATGCTGCTTGCCTTGCTGCTCTGGTGTATCACCTTTGGCAGTCCATAAATGATGCCTTGTGGTCCTTAAAAGTAGCTAGATTAGATCTAATTATAAAAAGGATAACTTAGTCTGTTAAAAATAGAATCCTATTTGTTTGGCCTAAACATATTGGTCAGGAAGATATAAAATGGTTTGAGGAATTATAGGTTGCATATCTGTTTTATTTTGGCCTTGAAGTGAGGTGCTGTTAGTTTGTAATTGGTTATTTGGTGGAATATACTTTCTGTTTTCCCAAAAATAAAAACCTAAAATTTACTTATTTATCTGGTTTTAATT
Organism: Humulus lupulus; assembly: GCF_963169125.1. Taxonomy (NCBI): domain Eukaryota; kingdom Viridiplantae; phylum Streptophyta; class Magnoliopsida; order Rosales; family Cannabaceae; genus Humulus; species Humulus lupulus. The sequence continues at coordinate 189,811,947 of NC_084798.1, read as the reverse complement.
TAATTTGTAATAACAAATATATGTAAATGTGTTAGTTTTAACATCCTTAAAACTAATGAATTATATATAAACATGTTAGAAATGAAAAAAATTAATAAATAGTTAAACTTTGTTAAATTAAACATATATTAACAAATCATGCTAAATTTAATATGCCCTAATGTTGTTTTTTTTATTAAATACAATTTTATTTTGATTAGATGCAAAACAAATATTATAAGGTGTTTTTTTAGTGAGTTACAAAATTAATTTGTAACATAAAAACATATTTGTGTAAGAGAAGAGTTACACAAAGTCAATACTTGAAGTTGAATTTCAAAGGGTAATCTATATGCTTAATCATGATTAATACACTATATTTTATGTGTATTAGCGTATTAAAATGATTGGGGTTTCAAATTTTGTGTTAAAGTTGTTTTAATGGTGGCTTTTATGTTGTAACCCTCAAATCCATTTTAAATGTTTTTGACCACTCTAAAATATTCAGCTAGCTATTGAGAGCTTATTGAATAATTGTAATTCATTTTATGAGAAAAAACACCTTAGAGATATGTGTGATTATAAAAACATCCTAGAGAGCATCATTTCAATTTTTTGTTTTGTTTGTTCTTATACAGAGAATAGGCTTCCTTGAGCTCATTTCCATAGTTGATATCCCAAAAGAACTCTCAAGTATGGGAGGAAATAGAATTTTTTGACAAAATTTCTAAAAACTTGTTCAAACCTTCTTCTTTCTACTATTCTTGCTTATATACTTTATTTATTCTTCTATTTTATTTCTTTTTGTAATCATCTTTCCACATATATGGTTGTAATCTTGAGTTATTTATTTGAATTTGAGATTGGAGTTTGTAAATATCCTTTCATATTGTAAAATTCCTAACATCTAATAAATTAAATGTATCATGTCAAGTCATGTGTTACATATATATTGTTTGGGTTGGTAAATAATGTGATAAACGTGTCGTATTTTGAATTTACCAAACACTCTACATGATACATAAGTATTTCTACCCAACAAGAATATTATTATGTAGCACGTACCCAATATTAGTTGATATAAATTAGTACTATTTGTACAATTCAATATATTAAATAAGATATATAGACTCCATGTTAATTTACACCAATAATAATTAATAATATGTCATATTAAATGATATTGGACACTTTAAGACACCCTAACAATATTCCAAATTTTAATATCTAAAAATTTATCTATCTAGCTTAGGATTGAAACCAACTCTAATTATAGAAATGCTAAGGAGCACTATTGGTGCCCAACACCAAAAGAAGGTGGCATACTCTATTGGTGCAATCCAATATCGGGTCTCACACATTTGAATTTAACAAGTATTATGAGGTATCGCTAACCAACTATTGGGTGCCATCTCATGTGGTATTGGACACCTTAAGGTATCAAATAACAACACTCATCTAATTATTAGGGAAATTTCATGTTCTATGCATGATAACTTATTGAAATTTTTTAATATGCCAACATAAGTTGTTATCTCAAATATATGACAATTTTAATTTTTTGAATAAAAATACCCCTAACATTCAAACACTCATTTTCTCTCTTAGTCCGAACTCTCTCTCTCTATAACATATCTCATTATCTCTCTCACACACTCTCTCTCTCATTCTAATCTTGTAGATCTTGAAAAAATACCAAAATTTTAATAAAAATTATTTGAAACGGACATTTGAGTGAAAAAAATATGAACCTTCAAAATTTTCGTCAAATTTCTTTATAGAGCATCCAAAATGCATCGAAAAAGTATTGTTTTGGCCAAAAATCAAGTTTTCATGATTGCATCGAAACACCATCGATTTTGCATCGAAAAAGCATCGATTTTGTAATGAAAAAGCATCGAATTAGCCAAAAAATAAGTTTTCAGGATTGCATCGCAAAAACATTGAAACACCATTGATTTTGTATCGAAATTGCATAAAAAAAAAATCATCGTTTTGGCCAAAAATTAAGTTTCATGATATCATCGCAAGAGTATCGAAAAAATATCGTTTTGGCCAAAAATCAAGTTTTCATGATTGCATCGCAAGAGCATCAAAACACCATCGATTTTGCATCGAAATTGCATCAAAAAATCATTGTTTTGCCAAAAAATAAAGTTTCATGATTGCATCGCAAGAGCATTGAAACATCATTGATTTTCCATTGAAAAAGCATCGTTTTGGCAAAAAAATATCAACTTTTCATGATTGCATCGCAAGAGCATCGAAACACCATCGATTGTGATGCAATCATAAAACTTGATTTTTGACCAAAACTATGTTTTTCGATGCAAAATCTATGGTGTTGATGCTTTTGCGATGCAATTATGAAAACTTTTTGGCCAAAATCATACTTTTTCGATGCAAAATCAATGGTGTTTCGATGTTTTTGCAATGCAATCATGAAAATTTGATTTTTGGCCAAAACAATGCTTTTTCGATGCTCTGCATTGAAATTTGACAAAAATTTTGGAGGTTCATATTTTTTCACTAAAATGTCTGTTTCAGATGATTTTTTTTTTTTTTAAATTTTGGTATATTTTGAGATCTAAAATATTAGAATGAGAGAGAGAGTAAAATACGTTAGAGAGAGAGTTCGATCTGAGAGAGAAAATCAGTATTTGAATATTAAGTATACTTTTGTCTAAAAAATTAAAATTATCATATATTTTGTATAATAACTTATGTTGGCTATTAAAAAATTTCACTAACTTATAAAAATAGTTATTGGACGGCCACTGGTTCAATTACTTCATGCAATTAATTCCAAGTGCTGAGTCATTGTTTTGTTATTTAGTCACAGAGTTCACACAGAAATAATGGCACTATCGAAGATGGATATTACCTATTAGCCTCGTCTAGGTATAATTTAGGGTCAAAAACCTGCCACCTCAGCTCACTCAACCAAAAAACGTTGTATTATTCAATATCAACTTTTCATGATTATATCGCAAGAGCATCAAAACACCATTGATGGTGATGTAATCATGAAACTTGATTTTTGACCAAAACTATATTTTTCGATGCAAAATCGATGATGTTTTAATGCAAAATCAATGATGTTTTGATGCTTTTGCGATGCAATTATGAAAACTTTTTTTTTTTTGCCAAAACCATACTTTTTCGATGCAAAATCAATGGTATTTCGATGTTTTTGCAATGCAATCATGGAAATTTAATTTTTGGCCAAAACGATGCTTTTTCGATGCTCTGCATTGAAATTTGACAAAAACTTTCACTACAAAAATCAGGGCCTATACCGAGAACAAATGTCCTCGGTATAAGCCGAAATGTCCTCGGTATATCTTATACCGAGACAATGTCGTCGGTATAAAGTTGTCGGTACAGCCGCGTCGGTAAAAACAAAACGTCTACCGACGACATTAAAAATGTTCTCGGTATACGTTTTACCGAGGATAATGTCCTCGGTAGAAAGTGACAAATGTCCTCGGTACAACAAACCTCAATTTCTCATCGTACTGGTACATACCGACATCTTGGTGGTATATACCGAGGACAATGTCCTCGGTATAGACTTGTCCCCAATTTTTTTTTATATTTGTTATTCCCTTATTTATTTATTTATTTTGAATTAAATATAAGAAAATAGAATAAAATTAAAACACTTATATTAAAGATATAAAAAAAAACATAAGAGTGTATTCGTTGAATTAAAATAAAGACTTGTCTTAAACATGATAATGTAATAGTCAATTGTAATAAAATTCATACATAAGTCCTACTGAGTCGGTGCTCCAACATCAGGATCATCGGGTGGTGGTGGTGGGGCAGATTGAGATCCCGGGGTGATACAATGAGTCCGGACATGCTCCTCTAACTGTCGAAGACGCTCTCTCATCTCAGACAACTCTTCATCTCTAGTTTGTGAAGGACGAAAATCAAATGGAGTTCGGTCCCTTATGTTAAGGATACGTCCATATCCTTTCTGGTGGCCCCGTCGTTTTCCGAAGACATTTTGTACCAAAGATATGTCTTCATCTTCAGGCGCACTCGAAACTGGTGTGGAACTCTCAGTATCAGTTGCCTGTGTCTGCTGTGTGTCGCGGTATGCACGCAATTCCTCCTGTGATACAATGTATAATGTAATTAAAATTTTGAAACAATTAAAAATTTGAAAAATGTTTAAAAAAACTTAACGTACCCAAGTATTTTTTGCTGTCTCTGTCACCCACCCTGTGCCTGATTTATGGTGAGTATCCATCCAGCTATCCGGGATGGACTCAAGTTGCCCAGTCTCTAAATTGCGCTGTCACGTACATATATTTTTATAAAATTAATAATTAAACGTAAATAAGAAAAATAAACTAAAAAATAATTAATTAACTAACCTTTTTATAGCGTAAGGCTGGGATTGACTGAGAACCTCCATAGCTAAGCTCTTTCAATTTCTTTCTATTTTCCTTGTTGACCACAGAACGTTTCTGCAAAAAGTTATCGTTAGTAATATATTTAATTAAGATAGTTAAGTTTAGCAAGAAATTAATACCGTAATTTCTGGGCGACGGAAAAAATCAATTGCTTTTTGCCACTGATTAATATCGTTAGTTAAGTCCAGCATGTTCTTTCCAAAACAGTGCGCAATCATGCTTGCAGACATGGATTGACTCGTAGCCCAATCCAAGTTTCCGCAACAACCTTTTCGCTGCATAGTGCGATTTTGGAAGCTTATTTGGGGCTGGAAATGCATCATGTAACAACTCCAGCATTCCATCAAATATTTTGTTGGGAATTTTTCCCAACACTTTGAAATGCATTAACTTCACTAGGAAATTCAATGAAGTGTAATTTTGACACCCGGGGAATAATGGAGCCTCGATCTCAGCAAACAAATCGTTATAATGTTGCCCACTCCTGTAGTCAGTTGTAGGTATCTCTTGACCGCGCTCATTCTCCGCTTGTTCGTCATTGTCATTTTGCATAAGATCAGTGAGAACATCCATCATCTCATCTTCATCATTTTGATCTATCCGAGCTCTCATTGGTATTATTTCATCCTCTCCATGCCAATGCCAATTGGTATATTTCCGTAGAAAACCATTTACAAAAAGATGATTTTCTAATACATCAATTGTCTGAAATTCAACGTTGACACACCTCCTACACGGACATTTCACCAATCCCCTTGAGTCAACGCACTGCCGGGCTCTCTGGAGAAAATCCATCACACCAGCCTCATACTCATCGGATAATCGATCTGTCAAATTAATCCAACTCTTGTCGATCGACATTGTATGAATGTAGCACTGCACGGAACACTAATCATCAAACTTACAATCAATTTGTGTGTGTCCTAATTCAGAGAGAGGCAAATGTAAGAGTCTTCAATGACTCACCCTCTCTAAACGGGTCTAAGGCTTCTTGTGATGAACACTAAAAAAATATAATATTATCACTATGTGATAATAATACTATTATATCTTTGGTAATAATTTCTTATTACCAAAGAAAAAAGCAAATATAATTAAATATGTTTTTTTAATGTCTTATGCTTTTTGAAGTTAATTATGTTGTTTTATGATATCTAACTATAATATATTTCAGTGTAAATATTATTAAACTTATTTAAATTTGACATATTAATTTAGTATTTATTAAATTACATATTTTACTTATGCTTTATTGAATAGTTTGATTAATTTAAACAAAATTTCTAAAATTTGTTTAAAATTTATTTAACTACTTTAGGATTAATTTTTATTTTTATTAAAATTTAGTTGCATAATGTTAATGTTAATTTTTTTTATTCTTAATTTTAAAATATATTATTTATATAAAAAAGAGGTTCATATTTTTTCACTCAAATGTCTGTTTCAGATGATTTTTTTTTTTTAAATTTTGGTATATTTTGATATCTAAAATATTAGAATGAGAGAGACAGTAAGAGACGTTAGAGAGAGAGTTCGATCTGAGAGAGAAAATGAATATTTGAATATTAGGTATACTTTTATCAAAAAAAAAATTAAAATTATCATATATTTTGTATAATAGCTTATGTTGGCTATTAAAAAATTTCACTATCTTATAATAATAGTTATTGGACGGCCACTGGTTCAATTACTTCATGCAATTAATTCCAAGTGCTGAGTCATTGTTTTGTTATTTAGTCACAGAATTCACACAGAAATAATGGCACTATCGAAGATGGATATTACCTATTAGCCTCGTCTAGGTATAATTTAGGGTCAAAAACCTGCCACCTCAGCTCACTCAACCAAACAACGTTGTACTATTCAATATACCCCTTTCATTCGGAAAAGGAAAGAAAAAAAAAACGTTGTACACGATCTATTGGCGAAGATAACAACATTTTCATCTCCATACAGTCACTTACTTGATTCCGTGTGTCGATATTTTTTTTTTTTATATGGCTGAGAATAAAGCTATATCTACTTAACCAATATTCTTCTACACTATACTGAATCTATATATATACTTGTTGTATTTTGTTATATCCACACAAGTCTCTGATCAAATTAGACGTGACTGTAGTGGATAAGATAATATCAAATCGCGGATAACATGCATAATCCTCCACCACCACCCGCCACCACCGGGCGGCCCCCACCACCACCCACCGCCTCCTCACATGGGGCCACCGCCACCTCATGGTCCTCCACACGAGCACGGGCCTCCTCCTCCTCCCCCGGGTCCCCATGGACCTCCCCCGCCAGGCGGCCCTCATGGACCGCACCACCATCCTCCTCCTCCCCCTCATCACCCCCACCCCCACCCCCACCACCACTGTTAAATATTTGTATGCTTAGTTATGAAAGGCTCGTAAGCCTATATTTTGTATGAGGAGAGAATAAATAAGTAATATGTGCTGTAAAATCTATGATGATAATTATTAGTGCCACTTGATGTGATACTAACTAGCTAGTAATTTGCAATTTGATTGCATTACTTTAGTGCTCTTCTGATGTAATCTTATTATATTGCAGTGTTATTAAAATATTACAACTTATTATTATTATTATTATCTAATACCATTATAACATTGTAATCACTGCTTCTTTCATCTTGTGATATTTTTTTAAAATTATTTGTGGGTATATTTTTTGTATAGGACTAATATTCTTCCATATAACAAATCAATCCCTATTTTTTTCCCATGTTCATATACTAAAATTAACCAATCTAATTTATTTGGACCTTGATATCGAAGCAACACTAACCAAGTTTTGTTTTTCCTTTTCTTTTTGATGTATCCACTATACGTGTTCTTGTTACTTTAATTCAAATTTCTACACACAAATAAATCCTCCACCACGAGTCACCCACCAACAATATGTGTTCAACGTTGGTATGTTTATGATAATTAAATAAGTTATTTGAAAATAACAATAATCCCACAAAGGAGACTTTCAAGTTTTCTTTTTTAATACGAGAATACTAATTGACAATTTGAAATATAAGAAAAAATAAGACATTTTGAAAAATCATAAATATTCGGGATATTGACGCCGATAATATCTAAAAAAATTTCAAAAGTTATACTTTAATACCCAATTTTTTTATGCGGTAATAATATATAAATCTACAATTTTTGTGCAACCATTAATACTCACCATTAACTTGCCGTTAAGTATCCACGTGGTACATTTTTATTAGTCTAATTGGCGGTGATAATATCCAAATCTTTTCAAAAGTTACACTTTAATACTCAATTTTTTTTTGCGGTAATACATAAATCTATAATTTATTTGGTGCAATCGTTAGTACTTACTGTTAACTGCACATTAAGTATCCAAGTGGTACATATGAATTTTGGGATGATTTTAGACTAAATTATTTAAATTCTTTAAATATTATAAAAATCAATTAAACTTTTTAAAAATATAAAATATGATTAAAAACTAATTAATAATATGAATTTTGGTATGAATTTGAGTTTCAATTTTAATTTGGGTTGTTTCGAATTTACAAATTTTAGTTTTATAAATTATTTTCTAATTTATCTAGGACACCTTATAGAATGGCTCCAGCAGAGTTGAAGGAACTGAAGATTTAGTTGCAGGAGTTATTAGATTTAGGATTCATCAGGCCCAGTTTCTGGCCATGGGGTGCTCTAGTGCCATTTGTCAAGAAGAATGATGGATCCTTAAGGATGTGCATCGACTACAGGGAGTTGAATAAGTTGACCATAAAGAATAAGTACTCATTGCCCATGATCGACGACTTGTTTTGACCAGCTACAGGGGAAGACAGTGTTCTCTAAGATTGAACTTTGGTCTGACTACCACCAGTTAAGGATTAGAGAGGAGGACATACCAAAGACCACATTCCGCACGAGGTATGGACATTATGAATTCCTGGTCATATCCTTTGGATTAACCAATGCCCCAACAACCTTTATGGACTTGATGAATAGGGTCTTCAGGGATTATTTGGATAAGTTTGTGAACGTATTCATCGATGATATATTGGTGTACTCCCAGTTAGAGACAAAGCACAAGCAACATCTTCGTTTGGTACTACAACGGTTGAGAGAGCATAGAAAATATGCTAAGTTAAGCAAATGTGAGTTTTGGTTACCCAAGTAACATTTCTGGGCCACATTGTGAGTAAGGAGGGGATTATAGTGAACCCAAGTAAGATTGAGGCAGTGAGAGATTGGCCCAGACCGGGCAGTGTACCAGAGGTTAGGAGTTTCTTGGGATTAGCGGGGTACTACCAGCGGTTCGTTAAGGGATTCTCCAGAATAGCTATACTGTTGATTGAGCTGACGCGTAAAAAGGCCAAGTATGCCTAGACAAATAAATGTCAGAACAGTTTCAAGGAGTTGAAGCGACGACTAATCACTGCTCTGGTATTGAGTTTGCCATCAGAAAATGAGAAATTTGTAGTTTACTGTGATGCTTGGAGGCAGGGTTTGGGGTGTGTATTGATGCAAGCAGGAAGGGTGATAGCCTACGCGTCCAGACAACTGAAGGAGTATGAGCAGATGTATCACACTCATGATCTGGAATTGGCAGCGGTTTTATTTGCACTAAAGGTTTGGAGGCATTATTTATATGGAGAGAAGTGTGAAATATACACCGACCATAAAGGTCTAAATATTTCTTTACTCTAAAGGATCTGAATATGCGCCAAAGGCGTTGGCTGGAATTGGTAAAGGACTATGATTGCGACATTCTATTCCATCTTAAGAAGGCCAATGTAGTGGCCGACGCATGGAGTCGGAAGGGCCTAGGGCAGTTATTTAGTTCGAGGCAAATATCAGAGAGGTTAGCTGAAGAAATGACCAGAGCAGGAATTGAATTGGTAGTTGGTCAGCTAGCCAATATCACACTTTAGTCCATGCTCCTTGAGAGGATCAAGGAAGCACAGAAGGAGGATCCACAGTTGAAGAAGCACACAGAGGATGTCTTAGCAAGAGTGGCTAAGGACGTTTCTATTTTAGAGATGGGTTTATTGAGGTATAATGGTTGGATTTGCATTCCGATGGATTCTGCTATCAGGCGAGAGATTCTAGACGAGTCTCATACTAATCCCTACTCCTTACATCCAGGTACGATGAAGATGTACCAAGACTCGAGAACTTTGTATTGGTGGCTGGGGATGAAGAGGGATGTAGTAGATTATGTGGCCAAGTGTTTAACATGTCAGGAGGTGAAGGCTGAACATCAAAGGTCAGTAGGGTTGCTGCAACCTTTAGGGATTCCGGAATGGAAATGGGAGGATATCACCTTGGAATTTGTGGTTGGATTACCGAAGGTAGTAGGACAATATGATTCATTGTGGGTGATTATGGATAAGTACACCAAATCAACCCACTTTTTGCCTATTAAGACAACTTATACAGTGGAGCAGTATGCTGAGTTGTATGTAAAGGAAATTGCGCGACTTCATAGGTCTTCGATGTCAATGGAATTCGACAGGGACCCCACCTTCACCTCCAAGTTTTGGGAGAGCCTGCAGAAGGCTATTTGTACGCATTTGTGATTTAGTACCGCCTATCATCCTGAGACGGATGGGTAGTCTTAGAGGACGATTCAGATACTAGAGGATATGTTACGAGCCTGGGTGCTGGATTTTGGGGGATCTTGGAGTAAGTATCTCCCTTTGATTAAATTTTCATATAATAACAGCTATCAGGCGACTATCAGAGTGGCTCCATATGAAATGTTATATGGGAGGAAGTGTAGATTGCCCATCCATTGGGATGAGATGGGTGAGAGAAAGTATTTAGGTCCTGAGGTTGTTCAGAGGAACAATGAGGCAATTGAGAATATTAGAGCTCGGATGCTCGCCTCCTAGATCGACAGAAGAGTTACTCAAACTTGAGATGCAGGAGTGTAGAGTTTCAAGTCGGTGATCTTGTAATTCTCAAAGTTTCTCCCTTGAGAGGGGTGAAACAATTTGGAGTGAGGGGCAAGCTAAGCCTTAGGTTTGTCGGCCCCTTCGAGATTCTAGAACAGGTTGGAGAGGTAGCCTACAGTTTGGCAATGCCTCCAACTTTATCAGGGGTTCACAACGTATTTCATGTGTCCATGCTCCAGAAGTATGTATCGGATTCTACGCATGTGCTAAGTTATGAGAACCTGGAGCTGGATCAAGATTTATCTTATGAAGAGAAGTCGGTTATGATTCTAGACCAAAAGGATAAAGTCTTGCGGAACAAGACCATTGCCTTAGTAAAAGTGTTATGGATGAACAAAAAAGTGGAAGAGGTAACTTGGGAGCTTGAGACTAATATGCGTGATCGATTCCCGAGCTATCCAGGTAAATTTCAAGGACAAAATTTCTGTAAGGATGGGATAGTAGTAACGTCCCAAATTTGTGAATAAGGCTTAGTGCCTTGATTAGCGTGCTGGGAGGGCAATAACTGATTTAATTATGTTAATACGTGTATTAAATGATTATGTGATTAGAAATTCATGTTTAGGTTAATTAAATAAGCATGTGGGCCCATTTTGGTTAGTAGGGGCATAATTGTAATTTTGGTCTATTGAGGGCATAAATGTGAATTATATGCATGTTATGCGTGATACCACAAGATTATGGTGATATATTTGTGATGTGTGATCCGAGACGGTCCCACGGAGCAACATAGCTAAATAGTCACAACAGGGTCGAATACTCGTCTCGAAGTGAGCCTAGGGGTATTTTGGGAATATACTACGTGATTGGGATTACCGGGTAACAGGTAGCGATTTAGCGATCATTTGGGTATGTCGAGATTAAATGGGGAATTATAAGAACACTCAAGGAATTAGCAGGATGTGTCAAATGATGGGATTTCCCTTGGTGGCATTAAAGGATTAAGGATAAACTTAGGGTAATTTTTGGGACTTAGGCAGCTAATGATAGACCCAAGCCAAAACACAATCCTGGAACTAAAGAGAAACCAAGGAAAAAAAACAAAACCCCCTTCAGCCTTGTTACTCTCTTTGTCTCTCTCTCTCTCTCTCTCGACACTTTCTATCTCCCTCTCTAAGCTTTGAAGCTTGGTGAATTTTGAGGATTTAGCTAAGGAATTGAAGAACTGGAGGTTTGAAGTGCTTGGAGATTAGCTCAGTTGAATTCTCAGTGAGGTAAGGGTTTCAAACTTGATATTTTATGTTGATTCTGCTATGATTTTTGATAAGTTTGCTTAGGTTCAAACTTAGTCTAATTTTTAGGTTTTTATGAGAATATGAGCTGGTTCTTGGAATGTTTTTGCTAACTAAGTTGCCTAGACATGAATTATGGGTTTAATTTTGAGTATAGGGGTTGAATTGGGTGAGAATTTATAGGTTTGGTTAGGGAAAAACGTAGTAGAAATGCATGGAATTTTGGGTTTTTGGGGCTCGCGCCGCGACCTTGTTCTTCAGGCGCCGTGGCCCGTGTGTGCGAAGAGGCCTGGGAATCCTCTAAGTTTGCCCAGGCGTCGCGGCATGCCTAGCCTGCGCCGCGGCCCATGTCCCCCAGTTGAAAGAGTCGTGCTTTCTGACTTGCAGCGGGTCGCGGCCCTAGGGGGCGGGTCGCAAGTCAAATTAGGGGAAAATGCCAATTGAAAGTTTTAAGCTTGGGAACCCAAATGTTAAGGCTTGGGAAGGATTCTACTACCTGGTTTAGTAGAATTCAAGGTTCCGAAGGCTAGTATTTTAATCTGAAGTTCTTAATTGGTTAGGGATTGATGGATATTTATTTATTATGGCATTGAGACTAGGTTTTACATCAAAGCTTGGGTTTGGGGATTGCGCTCAGGATCACGTTAATCTGTCAGCTCGGGACCCAGGTAAGAAAACTGTTTGTGCCCGTAAACTAGGGCATGCCCCCATTATTTGTGTTTCAGGTCATGGCCCTATTATTTGTGTTTAATATATGTGTGAATACTTGTAACTGCTATGCTATGTTGTGTGTGATTATGAGTGAACGACGAAGGCCAAGAACGGAAAGGGTCGGGAACAGCGAAGGTCGAGAATGAAAAGTGCCGCAAACGGTGAAGGCCAGGATCGATGTTACGCTGAGTGCAAGCTGCTAAGGCAAGACCCTTTAAGGGTGTTGTTTCCACCCGCTCGATGAAGCCTGCGAACATAGGGCATGGTAGAGCACCTAGGTCGGCATAGGCCGTTATATGTTTAATTTGTTGTATGTTTAAACTGTACATTATTGGATTGTTTGTAATATGTTATGCGTTGAGTTTTCTTGCTGGGCTTTGGCTCACGGGTGCTCTATGGTACAGGTAAGGGCAAGGGAAAGGTCGACCAACCATGAGTTGTAGAGCATGGAGGGGCATGTATATGTTGACCTACCTGGCTACCACGACCAGAGTTATTTTCAAGAATATGTTGTAATGATTGATTTTTTTTCTTAGGTCAATTGTATTCACATTTTGAGTTGTAAAACATTTTCAAACAGTATTTTGGGATCCCAAATGTATAACTTTTATGATTTTAAATGAATGTCCAATACTTTATAATTAATGTTATCCAATGAGTCTTTATTTCAATTTAATCACACTTTTCACCTAAAACCTTGATTAGCAAGCTAATGCCACAATTATAAATCACATGGTAACAACTCTAAGGTAGTAGGGCATTACAAGCACCATCCGACGCTTCATCTCGAGTAAGTGCCTTTGAACTATGACTTTATGTTTTTGTGTATGTTTGAGAACTTAGGGTGCATGTTTAGTAGTCTTAGGGGTTCTCGTTTTGACCTAGATTTCTTCGGGTTAAGGCACTAACTGCTTGGCGTTTGTTTCAGATGTCTGGGGAGCTTTACCAGCACCATCAACAAGGTTTCTATGCATTTGACACTGCGATCCTCTAGATGGCCCAAGAAGCGGGGCAGCGCTTGGTAAAGGGAAACAAGTGGCTGGTAGCAGCCAAGCTCTTGCAGTACAGGAGAGCTCGGAGACGGTGGCGACGTGACCTCTCAAAGCTGGCCTCTAGGAGGAAGAGGCTAATGCAGGCCTGACGCCGTCGGACAGCCCCTACCCTGCCATTGGGTCCGAGGCAGAAGACATCCCGAGCAAGCTACGACACTGAGGCACCTTACAGAAGATCCTCGATAACGACAGGGTAGGTGATGGAAAGATATTAGTGCGCCTGGCTCGGCAGGACGAGAAGGTGCATGAGAGCATTCATGAGCTCGGGCCTTGCAGCGTCTCCCATCTCCAAGCGGGTGCAGCCCTACCACTGCACCAATACTATGTCGACTTCCTTAAATTCGTCGACATAGCTCCCTTCAAGTTATCCCCAAATGGATATCAGGTACTGGAAGGGCTCTACATTTTATACAAAAGGAAAAACTAGCCCACCCCGTCCCCCGGCGAAATATTGTATGTCTACAGTTTTTGGCAATGCTTAAAGAAGGGGGAAAAATGGGAATATTATAACTTGATGAAGTACACGATCCCAGGGAGAGGCTAAAAAGCCCTGAGTGGAAATGAGAATCATGCTTGGGCCTACAAAGACCAATTATTTTGGGCAGATGGGTTCCTAACGAGGACCAATCCTACTCTTGTAACGACCAAAAAATCACTAATAAGGCTTAAGTGCCTTAATTAGTATGCCGGGAGAGCATAATTGACTTATGTGTAAATTAAATGATTTAATGAATGATTCCGTGATAAGCATGCTTATATGATTATATGTTATAATTGTGACGACCACATTATTATGTGGATATATATATATATATTTGCAGAGAGCGGCTTGAGGCGATCTTAGGGAGCCAGTTAGCGGGAAAGTCACAACGGGACCCAATACTTACTCGGGGTGAGTCAAGGGGTATTTTGGGTATTAGATGGTTATTTGGGTTATTAGATTATAGAAATAAATAATTGGAGATATATTTGAGGTTAGAAATCTTAGGAGGGAATACTGGGGAAGTTTACCATTTTGCCCCCAAGGATGTTTTTGGTACCCCGAGCTTCAGGATTAACTTAAGTAAGATAAAACAAACAAGGGAATAGCTAGAAACACCTAAACTGACCCTTCTTTCCTCTATCTCTCTCTCTCTCAAGGAAGTTACTGAAACAAAAGGGGAATTTGGCTGGAAACTCAAAGATTTGAGTTGGGACCTTGAAGATTAGCTCAGTTTTAGCTAAGGAATTCAATCAGGAGTTGAGGTAAGATTTGAATCACATTCTTGGTCATTTAATTATGTAGCTTTGGGCTGGGTTCTAAGTGTTTTTGGGTTTTTGATTTTGTAGATTAAATTGAGGCTAAGGATTTGGGAATTAGCTCAGCAACTAATTGGTGGATTGGTTCTTTAGTGAAGGTAAGCTTTAATTTAAAGGTTAGAATCTAAATTATGGAATTTCTGGTTGTTCTAAGGGGTTTATGAGATTATGGGTTTCAAGGATTAAAGTGAGATTTTGATGAGTTTCTAAGCTAGGTTTTTGTTGGGTTTTGCTGCTGGAAACATGTTAGGATGTTTCTGATAGTTGAATTGTATCATTAGGATGGTTTTGGGTTGATTTGAGTGAGATTTGGTTGTTAAAAATGGTGGGTTTTCTGGGTTCGAACGGGGTCGGGCCGCAGCTCAGTTCTTGGTGTGTCGCGGCCCTTTGGAGCTGGTGGGAGCTGAGGAAGAAGGGCGGGCCGCGACATGGGGAGTGTTGGGCTGCGGCCTGTGTCTGTTATTTGGTGAGGCTAGGCCTCTGGATAGGGGCGGACCGCAGCATAGAGAGCTTAGGGTCGTGGCTTTTAAGGGTATTTTAGTCCTTAAGGAGGTTTTAGGCACGGGAACCTAACCTAGGGTGCTTGGGATCGATTCCACTACCGTGTTTGGTGGAATTCGATGTTCCGGAGGCTAGAATTTGGTTCGAAAACCTTTATACAATTATTATTAATGGAATCCCTTATCTTGGTTGTGACTAGGTGTAAGCTAGGGCTCGAGAAACGGATCGTGCTCAAGGGTCATCTCTCATAATCAAAACTCTTGGAATTAAAGGTAAGAAAACTGCACCCAGTTGTGAGTTTATGACGAGACTAAGGGCTCCTTATTCTTGTATGCATTATGTAAGGTGGTATTATGCCATGGATATGTAAAAAAAACGGCCTAAGAGTGCCGGAGTTTATAATGGCGCACAGGGCGCGGCTCAGCCACTGGTAGCTGAGGACAGCTTAATATTCACTGAGCTCAATTTAAGCGGACCGGAGTCAGTGGTGTAAATAGAGGATGCGACCTAAGGCGTCGACCCTGGTTATTGTATTATTTGGTTGCTGTGTTAATTGACGAATATGATATGCTGAATATATGATCATGCTTAAAGAATTATTTGGTTATTGTCATTGTTTTTGCTATGATATTATGGTTTTCTTGTTGGGCCTTGGCTCACGGGTGCTACGTGATGCAGGTAAAGGCAAGGGTAAGCTTGATCAGCCCTGATTTGGAGAGCTTTAGAAGCGAAATGTACATGATTAGCTGCTCGGCCGCCACGGTTGAGGGAGGGTCAGGAACATGAGGACCTTAAATGTTTGTTTTGCCCTTAGAGTGGCCAATTGATGTACATACTTTGGAAAATTTTGTAAACTATCCTTCAAACGTTATTTCTTTTGGGATCCCATGTATAAAGCGTTTATTTATATGATATGTATCTTTTATGACCAAAACCTTTTAACCCTAGTTCACTAATGGTCTTAGCGATACGTTTTCAACTAATTGACTTGATTAACAAGTCTTATACTTTTGTAAACACACAGTGTAACGGTCTTGGCTACCCAGAGCATTACAACTCTACTCCTGGACTTCGCTACAGTTGGTAAGTAATTTTGTCCCCGCGTAAGTTAGTATGATAATATTTAGCTCGCGACTTATCCTTGTCTGTGTCGTCTTGATCAGGTCTATATCGTAGCACCCTTTTCATTGACTCCTTTGACAAAAGGCTTTGGGCGATGGACTCCATTTACAACGAGGAGAAAGAACTCCCATTCCTCGTCACTGAAGCCCATCTCCAATAGTATGGGCTGCTGCAGGCAGGACAGAGCGTAAATTCGGTTGTCCTAACCAAATTATGGGATTTGAAGCAATCTCAGAATGTGGCAAGGCTACACATAGAGTATATGGTGGCCAAGGCAGAACATTAATACATACAACACCTTCATGAGGAGCACGCAGAAAGTGTCCTTGCCATTAAGGAAGTCGCGGGACGATGGAAGATGAAGAGCTCGAGGCAGAGCTCGAGGTGGGGATCTAGTCATCTTCCATGCCTCAAAGTAAATGTCCAATCATTCTTCATTCTGCTAGACGTGTAGGGGAGGGAACTAGTCTCGACCATTCGTTCTTTTCTCCTTCCCTTATTGAATGCGGCCAAGTCTCGAGGTGTCGTTGGTCCGAGGAGGAGTATCAAGACTACCAGGACCTCATCGACGTGTTTCTCCGCAACCCTAAGAGGAAGAGGCACCCTCAAGGCTTTGTGCCTCTTGGCGAGACGACAACCATGCACGCCTCTTTGTTTTTTCAGTACGAGACCAATCTAACGCAGGAGATGGGTCGACTCATACACGAATTCTCTCATTCTGTCCTTCACTCTGAGGAGTCTGATCGCGGTGGGGCTCCTGAGGAGTTTTATAATTGGTCTCACATTTTTATCTGTTGTGGTTTCTCTTTCATATTTGGATACTAACCAGTTTGTTTCCTTTGTGCAGAAAGTATGGGCATCTGTGATCTAGTTTAGTCGAAATGTTAGAAGGTGTTGGGGCCTTTTGAGATAGACGCCTCGACAGCTCCAACTGCAGTGCCCACTTCCACACCAATTGCCCAAGCATCCTCTACAGCTGCTCCACCGGTCCCTGCCCTCAGCACAGTGGGTGCCAGTGAGGTCATTGACCTCGAGGCCTCCTACCCCCAAGATGAGGAATTCTTGGGGAAGGGTAAGGAAATCCCTTCTAACTCACCCCAAGACAGGGTGCCTTGGTTGGTTATCTTCCCGAAGCACTATGAAGGGGATGAAACATAGCTGCACAGGGAGGTCATCGAGTACTACAACACCTGCATTGAGGAGGGCAATTAGGACTTCTGACTCCTAGCCGAATATCTATGTGAGGACTGGCCAAAGGACCCCATCGTCCCTCCTCACCACAAACAGCTAGAACCTCTCTTCACGGGGAGAATAGGAGATAGGGCCATACCTCTCGGCATGGAGCTCATGCAAGGAATGGCGGTGTCCCTATGCGAGATGCCTGCCAACAGATTCGCTTGCTGTGGCAGAGACAACGAAGTTGCGCTAGTGGCTACCAACCATCACTTTTCCTTGAGGATAAGTTTCCTAATTTCTACCTAATTTCAGTGTGTATTTCTGTCTTTTCGGCTGGTTTGATATTATGATTTTACAGACTGCGGCCCTCAATCAATGACTCAGGGACCTTGTGCTAACGCGGTCCCTTGAGTTGAAGAAGACTCAGGAGGGGCTGGCCTAGGCCTAGCTAGAACTAGCTCAGCTCCAAGAGACCGCAATCCCCCTGGTAGAACATTCACAGCTCCAAAAAGAGGTGGAGGACACGGGGGCCCATGTCCTCGAGGTGGAAGAATTACTAGCCACTGAGCGGTCGAAGTTGTCTGCCCAGGAGGAAACATCCTCTAAGTTACCGAAAGATGCTGCAAGCCACACCTAGACCATGGAGGAGGAGCTGGCCAAAGTCCGCGAAGAGCTTCAGTTGAGTCGGGCAGAGTCTCTAGCCCGTGCCGATGAGCTGAAGAAAATCAGGAGATCCTCTGAAGAATTGGCAACATACCTCGATGTCATGGCCGAGAATACGCTCCTCGTTGCATGGCAGAGCAACAAAGACATGGATCTCTTGTTCATAGAAGATCCTGACATAAAGACGAAGCTTGAGGCACTTCTCGAGGCAAAAACTATCCGTGCAGCTTAGGAGAAAGAGGCCTTGGCGGCGGGTCGCGTCCCAGTAGTTGACCCGTGATTGAGCTTGTGGCAGAGGTGCCCCAGGTCAAGTGCAATGCCCTGGTTAGCCAAGACCATTACACTGTGTATTTTAAATAGTGCTTATGTTCAGTTATTTCTATCCCTGATGTTCTGGATACCAAGAACACGACTTGCTACAACGAAATATGGAATTTCGTTTCCAGCCAGTTCTTTATGTGTGATAATTTCTTGACATTGTTTCCAATGAGTAAGATATCATCTACATAAGGGATTAAGAACACCACAATGTATTTTTCCCTAAGTTGTTAAACACAAGGGTCAACTACATTTTGTTCAAAACCACAGGTCTTAATGTTTCCATTTAACCTTAATTCCAGGAGCGCGAAGCTTGTTTAAGTCCATAGATTGACCTACTCAGCTTTCCAACTTTCTTGTCCAACTACTTTAAATCCTTCTGATTGATCCATGTAAATGGTATCATCAAGATAGCCATTAAAAATGCTTCTTTGATGTCCATTTTCCTTATCTCTTAATCAAGAGTTGTGGCTATGGATAAGAGTATACTAAATGAATTTTAGCATGGCTATCGAAGAAAATGTTTTCTCGAAGTAGACTTTCTCTCTCTGCCACGAGTCGAGCCTTAAATGTCTCGACCATTCACTTGCGGGCCTAAAGTACAATGGCACTTCTACAAGATCTTAGACAAATTTAAAGTACTTAGACTCTATTTCCTAGTACTTGGCTTCGAGTCAAAGATCCATTTCAGACTTACATGTTGCCTATTTAAAGGCCAACAAATCACTATTGCTTGTGTCCCCAACCAGCTTGTGGGTTTCACTATCCATTTCATAGGTACCTGGTTCCGAGAAACTCTCCCACTATGACGAGGCACCATAACTTCTGACTTGGATTAGTGGTTTCTAAATTTACCTTGTTTTCATCGAGTTACGTCGGTGAGGATGGAACAATAGCTTATCGTTTTTTCATCTAATACTATTTTGCTATAAGGCTTGAAATTCATTATGTAGTTGTTATCTAGAAAAGTAGTATTTGTAGAGCCAAACACTTTCTTATCTACGGGACTATAAAACAGACCACCATGAGTACCTTGAGAATAGCCATCAAATAAGCAAACCTCAATTCGTTATTCTAGCTTTTCTACCTTTTTCCTCAGGCCATAAACATGACACCCCTAAATTCCATAATGACGTAAACCAGGTTCACGACCATTTCATAATTCTAGTGGTGTCTTGGAGACAGCTTTGAGACGGCACACCATTTAAAAAAAAATGTCACATGCGATCTAGGTAGTATGTCTCCAGAAAAGATCTGGGTAAGAAGTTGGTAGAGTTGAATAGCTCATCATAGAACACACATTTTCATAAACGCCTGATTCACACCACTCAGCAACACCGTTAGACAAATCTCCAAGTTTAATTAAATGATCTTGGTTCTAATTATCCAAATATCCTCCACCCCTATCAGATCACAAGATCTTTAACGTTTTACCTAATTTGGTTTTAAAGCCAAAGAAATTAAGTCTTTGAACTTATTAACAAATTCTCAGAATTCATATGCTTTAGGTACTTACATGAGTCTCTAAAGCAATCGTCGATGAATGTGACAAAATACTCATAACCACCCCTCGCTTGACCATTCATTTGTCCCCAGACATTTGAACATACTAGCCTTAGTGGTTCTTTGGCCCTTTCTCCTATCATAGAGAATGGATGCTTTGTCATTCTACCCTCGAGACTAGATTCACAAATAGGTAGGTCACCCTAGGTGAGTTCCCTCAAAAGCCCAGCCTTTGTTAGTCTTTGAATCCTATTATAGCAAATTTGACCAAAGCGAAGAAGCCAAAGGTACGTCATTTCTATCTTTATTGACCTTTTATCGTTTAACGTTCCTAGATTTAGCTTATCTTAAACAACTCATTATTTAAAACATAAGGTTTGTTTAGTTGCAATAGGTATAGCCCGTTTTTCATACATCCACCCCACAATTCACATTCATTTAAATAAATAGGATTTTATTACTTGTGAAAGTAACTACAAATTGTTGTTGATGTAATAAGAAAAACTGAAATTATAATTTCCATTGAAAATTGAAATAAAATAAACATTGTCTTAAAACAATATATTTATTTCCAAAATTCATTCAAGCTTATCCTTTTGCCTTGTTTGATACGAACAACCATTGATGGATTCCAAGCTTTGGCTTTTTATCCTTCGTGACTTTCCCAATGCTAAAAAATTGTAAACGGGTACATGCATGTTTAGTAGATTTTGATTCAGCAATCCAAAACCGAAGTATCATCCTCTAAAATCACATGCATCCTAGAAAATTTTTGTTATCTTGGGTTCCATATGCCTTGAGTGCTGGGAAATCTTGTTCCAATTCCCAGTCTCCTTGCAGTTGGAAACACTCCCCTTTTTTGTGTACTTATAATCAGGCCTTGCTCCAAGATGCTTTGCAACATTTGGTGCCTTGCCAGTGGACTTCTTGTTCCTTTTGTTTGAATTTCTTGCTCATTTTCTATTCAAAGAAGAAGCTTAAAGCAACTTCTAATTGAGCTTGTTTAGTAGTGTTAGCACCGTTTTCTTTGCTCGAACCACCATCAATAATCCTCTTTTGAAAGATTTGGTGATCGTTGCATAGGAAAAATAGGAATATCTTTGATTGTCACAAACTCGATGTTGTCAACACCATGTTGATGTTGGACAAACATTTCGTGAGGTTCTCACTATAGAGTAACCGCTTAGAGAGCAGAGAGAGTATGGAGTGGGAAGCCTAGAGCTACGATTATCAACTAAGTAGAAATCAACACATTGACAAACATTTATTTATTAAATTTATTTAGAAATAGCAAAACGCACAAAATGTTTTGAGATAAGCAAAATACTAAAACATTTATCTTTTATTTCTTAGGTACTTTAACTAGCCATGAACCCATGTAGGCGAGAGTCACAAATATTCACTTAGTTAAATAGAGAAACATCTCAATTAATAAAACATCATAGACTTTTATTAACTACCTTTCCATCCGATCAAAGTAGCGAAAACTCATGTGTCCCGGTAGGCGAGAGTCACAAATATTTCTTACTTTATGAGTTTGACCTACGATTTCGATTATTATAGACTTAATTCCTATAGTCGCCGTAGAGATGAGTCTATAGAAGGTCCATCTATCCTAAGAAATTTAACCATGTTAAGAAGTCCAGGGAATAGCTTCCGTAGGGAGACGAATTCAAACGCCATGAAGCCCCACTGAACTCTAACTTTGTTAAATCAACGGTGGAGATCAAATTCAAAATTTTAAAACTCATTATTAAATATTTTAGTATTTTATTCCTTTTGAAAAATATCAACTTAGGTTTTCCAAATTATTAAAATAATTAATAAACAACCTTAGGTTCGCCAAATTATTAAAAAAATCAATAAACCAACTCAGGTTTGCCAAATTATTAAAATAATCAATAAATCATAGTTTATAATTTTTCCATTAATTCTAAAATTACCATTGAAAATTAATCCAAAAATTAGAATTAATTTGTTTCTAATAAATTATTAGGGCTAACTAAAAATAATAACATAATACAATTAAGTCCAAATTATGTAAATAGACCTTAACAATTCGAGCTTGCATGGAGGAGAGCTGTGTTCAGTATGTCGGACTCACTACTAAGGCTTCCTAACTTTCACACAAAGCCCAAAAAGACAGAAATCTGAACCTTCATTTTATTAATTTTTATTCAATTGGTTAAGCTCAATCTAGTAATTCAAAACAAATGGACCTTCACAAGTGCAACCACCCACAGGAGAGGAATTTAAACTTTACATGTTCAATTGGGCCTAAATAAAACCTAACATTTTATGAAAGTTTTATTTGAGTTTTCCCACAATTTTCAAAAACAAAAATTGGGCCATTAGTATACTTATATTAAAAGCTCAAATGCAAAAAAATAACATAATAATGATGTGTGCTATGATAATAATTGGATGGGCCTAACATGTTAGTCTATAAGCATGTATTATTAAATTATGTAAATATACCACAACAATATACTATTTTGTAAAGTTCCATAATTAATTAACATATAATTCATTAGACAAAATTCAATATAATTAATTAAACAAGTTTTAAAATATTAAAATAATTAAAATAGAATTTATCAAACAAAATTCAATTTCAAATAATTAATTTAAACTAAGTTGTTAAATTGTTAGGAATGAAAATATATTTTATTTTTAAATATTTTAACAAATTTTAAAATATCAAAATATATTTTACCCAAATTTAAAATATCTAAAATATCTAGAATTATCTGATAACCAATTTCAAATATTTTAAACAATAAAAATATCTTGAATAATCAGATAACTAATTTTAATATTTCATTCATAACAAAATAAAAAATATATATATTAAAATATCCTGATTATCACCAATTCATTTTTTTTTAAATCTAAATAATTTAAAATAACCAAATAATTAATTTTAAATATTTTAAACTTAACAACCCAAAATATCCAATTTTTACTTTTTTTTGCGAAAAAGTGTTGTCGTGGGGTCCAGCACCGATTTTCGTACGGCTGGGTCTCGGCGGCTCCTTCTTGCGCGCCCAGCACGCACACTGCACAATCAGTCCAAAAAATTTTAAAAAAATCTTTGTAGTTTTTTAATCCAAAAATAAGTCAAAATCAACCAAATTATTGCTAAATTTACATAACAAAACATAAACATGCACTAATAACATGTACCATCCAATTGACACCCTAAGATATCAATCAATTTCATGCATGTTCATTCATGAAAATAAACTAGCAACCTATGACTCTGACGTCAATTGTAGGAAATACATATTACAGGAGCTTTGTTTATTTTCATTCAATTTACATATTATCAAACAAACATGCAAATTCCTAGAACATGCACCTATGAAATTGATAGAAATAAAGAGTAAAGTAAAAACTTACACCACGCAGCGGAATTGGAACAACTCATTCCTTTAATCTCTCTAACCCTTGATTCCTTTTTGTAGCAAAGTATTATCAAGAGATTGAACTAGATCAGCAACACAGTCTTCCTCACCAAGCCTTTGATCAACCTAGAACTAGTGTGGGCTGGTTCCGAACACATGAGATAGAGATCTAGAAGAGAAGAAGAAGAATGAGTGGCCAAGAAAGGATTAGACTATCTAGGTTTTCACTTACCCAATGAATCAATTGAGACTGACTTCCTTATGAAAACCCTAGATATCATATTCTTTATACATGCAACTTAATGGGCTTTATTTGAATTTACATTAATTAAAAATAATAAACAAAAAATAAAAGTCTTGGGCTGCCATAAATGGACTTGGACCCAATCTCTTTGTTTTGAATTTAAATCCTAATTGGATCTAGATTCAAAATCTTTTATTTATTTATTTATTTATCTTAATTTAATTAATTAAATCCCTATTCAAATGAAGTAATTATAATTTGAAATTTGATTTTATATTATTTATTTATATTGACAACGATTTATCAATATTAATAAATTTACCCCAAAGATTCTATTTTATTATCTAAATCTCATATCTTTATAAATTTTCCAAAATTGACCTAGTCAACTATAAAAATATTAATTGATAATTAAATCAATTAATTAAGACATTCTAGATGATTTACTCAAAGGTGATGCGAGGACCATGAAATTAAGCTCCAATAAGTTACTGTGAATTTATTTACGAATAATTTCACTACATTATTAATTCCTTGTGACTTCACTATAGACTCAGAATTGAACTCTTGAATTCATAGAATGTATTTTCCAAACCATAAATATGTTATCCATTGTAATAATAATTAGAGTCAGTCAATTCTCTATCGGCGACCTACTAACGAGTTGGGTGCAAATTACTGTTTTACCCCTCATCAATATTTTATCCTTAACTCCCACTAAGTTCATTATAAATGATATTTATGTGAACTTAATCACAGAAATGAGATCTCAATCATTTAACCAATTGAACAAAGCAATTAAGGAAATCACATTTTCACTTCTCATATAGAAGTTATAGATTTCATATTTATGAATAATACTCCCACTCAATTACACTACTAAATCTCCAAGATGTAAGTATGGGCTAGACTGTAAGGTAAGTTGGTAACGAACAAGTCAAAAGATTTAAATAATATAATTAGCATAATATTATCACTCATAATTAAGATCGACTTAACATATGGTCAACGTTGTGACATTGATTAGATTCGATAACAACAATACTTGTTTATCAATCAATAGTCAATATCGGTCCTAGTTCGATGTAACCATATACATCTGATCTTATCTACTTGGTCAATGCCTTGGACCAGACATCACACCCCGAATGTGTAAGTAGATTATATCGTAGATTGCCTAATCAGTGAAAATCCAATGCACTGATCTAATCTTAGGACTCGTTCTTTTGAACATATAATTACAACTATAATGCACTGTGACCTAGTCATCATAATGGTAACTATCCATATGTTCGAGATTTTATAAATGTTTGTATTATTTCAATAATCATGTAATAAAACAAGCAAGCAACATGATTGTCAAACTAAATGATTTCTACTACTTTTATCGACAATATAAAATTGTGTTACATGTCTGACATGGTTTTATAAGAGCATAATACCCAACGTCCATACCATGTACATGCACACACACAAGTACACAAGTCTATCACTACTAACCATGAACTCTTATGCACACGATCAAGGCTCAAGCACAAAATTTAAATTAAATAAATAAATAAAACAAATAAAAGTCAATTCACACAATTAGCACTTAACACTTAAATAATTAAATTAAAATAACTAAACACTTAAACAATAATATAAAAAAAAAATTAGTTCGCTACAAATATCTTGTAACTTCCCCCTATTTTCATGGGAAGATGATCTGATCAAAGTCCTTTATAAAAAGGACTGGTCATTGTCATTTACTTTATTACCCACAAGCTATTATATTGAAGTTCTAAGAAAATAGTTCTACAACTATAACTTATAACACTTAATATAAGTGACTCATGGACTAAGTAGATTTTAACTACTATACCACATAAAAATTTCCTAACATTCATTATTTGTTAATATTAGTTGCTCAATCTCTTTTTATTCAAGTTGACCAAAAATCTATATCAACAATAATACATAACCAAAGCACATAGCACAAAATCAAATAAGAAAAATTTTCATTGGTACTAACCTAATAACTAGCAGTTACACATGGTACTAACATAATAACTAATAGTTAGTAAACTAAAAAAATCCAAACAAAAGGTTGAACTGGTGAAAAATTCAAACAAAACCCACAAGTATATTAATATAATATTTGATAGTTACAAACCTAAAATTTCTTGATATTAAATATAATTCAAAACAAAATAAAATATTTGACTTACACTTTGCCTACAGTTTTACATATTTTCATCTTTTTTTGAACAATCTTAACACTCTTCAATGGAGGTTCATAAGATGAACAAGTTTTCAATGGTTTGGTTCTCTTTGCCTTTACTTTTTTATAGAATAATGTGTAGCATTAGCAGCTTTTATCTTCCGTCTCTGGCTAAAAGAGCTAATAGCTTACGAAACCATTTAGCAACAAAATCATAATGGGAGTAAGTGATTGTTATTATTAGAGCATTGAACTAAGAGAATAAAAGAGAGAACGTGAGACAAAGAAAGAGCAAAATGGGTAATAATATGAACAAATAAAGAAAGTGAGCAGTAATCATGAGATCATGTTTGCAGAAATTCTATAAGGAGAAAGAATTGGAAGAGTGGGTCGATAATGGAAGGGCGACATTACTTCGATAAAAAAGTGGAAGAGTAAGAAAATTTTGTGATATTTTATATTAAGGGTGTATCTGATGCATGGGACAAGAGCTTGGGATTTGACAATTTTGTCCAATCCTTTGTTTGAGTGTTTACGAGGGATTGAATAATTTTGTCTAACCTCGTAAATAGTCCCAAACCAAAGGGATTATTGTAACTCACATAAAAAATGGGTTAAAATAATCACTGAGCCTTTATATATATATATATATATTCACACATTAGATAAAAAAAATTATATTTATAAAAAAATATATATTTTATGTTATTTCTATATTTTAAAATAATAAGAATTATAATAATTTTTTATATTACAATATTAACATAACTTATTGTTGACCAGTGTTTTGGTCAACGACACTGAATCAATTTAAACGATAGAACAGAACTATAACGCATTGAAATCTAGAAAATGACACAAGATTTTATAGTGGTTTGGCCCCAATAATTAGAAATGACCTACGTCCACTTGCAGTTTTATTTATCAAAGAATTATCAAACTCAAGATCAATAAGAAACATGGCTCAACTGAGTTTCTTAAGCAGACAAAATAATACAATTCGAAGGGTTTTGTACGTAAAGTGCTTACAAAGAAAATATCTAGCTTTTTCTCTCGTAATTTTCACTTAGCCTTAATGATTGAATGAACCCCTTATTTATAGAGAGTCTTAGTGGGCTATGGGCCCTTACAAAAAAATCTAGGTCCTACATGTGTAGGTGTGGGATCATTACATTCAGTTACATCTTCATATAATATAGGAATAATATAATTTAAATATCAGTTACATAAATATCTTGGGATATTTTATAGTGTCTTGTGAAACCCAGTTCTTTGGGTTAAAGCGTCCTGCTCATCAAGAAAGTCTTGTGCTCCGAGAAGCTTCAAAGGATGGTACTAGTCTGCTCCACCACCGAGCATGTTATTGGATATTTTCTAAACAATATTTTATATTCTGACATAGCCTCCTTGAGTAGCTACTCCTTCCAATTAGCTTTTTGAATTTAATGTGGTATGACGCCACGTGTCTCTTTCGTAGAAGCCACACCATCAAGTCAAAATTGGGTTAAACATTTCACCCCCCCAAGTTTATCCTAGGGCGACTAGCACTAGACAAACTTCCACTCTTCGATCAGGTAAGCATATACTCACCTTCTTAATATCATCATAGCTTTGCTTTTATATGCAATGTCCATGCCTCCTCGATTACGCAACTAATGACTTTTGGGTTTCCTAAGCGTCTGTCACACTTTCCCACTCTGTCATCATTGCACCTTTTTAGCGAAAAACGAGGCACATTTTCACCAACCCACGCGCATGACATCACATCATCCCATAAACTCATGATAAATTTTTCAAGTTGACGTCATCTGCTCGCTTCTGAGTCGTTACCTATAAATAGGTCTTCCCATAACATTTCCTTCTTTACTTTTTCAAATTTCTAAAGCTTTCTTTTTCTATGAAATCCTCTAAACCCTGTGACCTTGCTCTTCATTTCCTCAACAAAATTTTCATCACAGTAAGTTTCTAACTTCTTTTTTTGTGTTTGCATGACTTTTTGTTACTTATCGTGTAGTTTCCATGCATTTTTTTTTTGGAGATTTCATATTTGTATGTTCTTGATGTTCTTGATTTTTTTTACATAAAATCTTGGCTGTATTTTGCAAAAGTCATTGATTTTCTAGGAAAATGTCTGTTTAAGGAGTAGAAAAATGATTTTAGGTCTTGGGTTACCCTTGATCGTGTTGTTAGCTTCTAGAGGATTTTTTTGAAAACTCAAAGAAGTATTGTGTAAAGTCCCAAAATTACCGAATAAGGCTTAGGGCCTTGATTAGGGGGTCAGGATGGCAATATATGGAATCATATGTTTATTTAATATATTTGATTGTGATTATGTGAGTTATATGATAATATAACTAGTTGTGCATGTTTAGGGGTATTAAATATGCATGTAGGCATGTTTCTTATTAGAATGGCAACTTTCGTAATTTGGCCCGTTATGGACATAATTGTATATATGTTCATATTTGTGATATAGAGACCACCTTATTATGCGGGTTTATTTGAGTTACTTGGCATGAGACGATTGTAGGGAGCAAGTTAGCGGGAAAGTCACAACGGGACCCAATACTCGACTCGGGGCGAGCCAGTGGGTATTTTGGGTATTTGGCATTTAATTGGGTTATTGGGTGATGGGAATGAATCATTGGGGATATATTTGGAGTTAGTGAGATTATGAGGGAATACTGGGGAATTTGACCATTTTGCCATCGGGGACGTTTTTAGTACCCCAAGCTTCGGGATTAGCTTAAGTCACTTAAGCCTTAAGGAAAACAAAAACAGAACACACAAACTCTTCTAGCAGCTCACCAACTGACTCTTTCTCTCTCCGTCTCTCTCTGATTTTTCTCTCAACTCTTCTAAGGGAAATCTTTGTGAATTAAAGAGAAATTTGTTGGCTGAAGCTTGAGAGATTGAAGGGTTAAGCTTGGGAGTGGATTAGCTACAGCTGGGGAGACTTAGATCATAATTGAGGTAAGCTTTGGACCTTGATTTCCATTGATTATTAGGCTTAGTTTGGCTGTTCTTGAAGAGTTCTTGAGCTTTATAGCTTAAGAGTTGATTTGGTATTTTGATGAGTTTTATAACTAGGTTTTTGTTGGGTTTTGGTGCTGGGAAGATGTTAGAACTGTTGTGGTGATTGGATTATGGTTTTGGGGTGAAATTGGGATAGTTTGGGTTGAATTTGGCTGTTGGAAAATGAGGAAAATTTGGGTTCGCAAGGCCAAGTCGCTTCTCTATTTCTAAGGGGCCGTGACTCAGTTGAACCCAGGGCCCTGGGAGGCCTCTGTCTGGGAGGCGCACCGCGACCTTCTTGGGCAGGTCACGACCTGCATCCCTTTGGCAGAGGGAGAGGGACTCAAATTAGAGGGGTGTGCTGCGACCCTCAAGGGCAGGTCGCGACCCGCATGGGCAGTTTTGGCCTTGGTGAGTTTTTCATAACGGGAACCTTTTCCTTCAGGCTCAGGATCTATTCCATTACCCAGTTTAGTGGAGCTTAAGGCCCCGGAGGCTAGGATTTGATCCAAAAGCCTTTATTTTCTCGTTATTAATGGAATCCTGTATTATGGTTGTGACTAGGTTATCGCTAGGGGCTCGGAATCGAAATCGTGCTCGAGGGTCATCCTTATTTTACGCTATACTCGGACCTGAGGTAAGAAAACTGCCCCAATATGTGTTATATGTGATCAGGGCTTGGCCTGAATGTTATCAATAATTATGATTAAGGCTTGGACCCTTGAGAACGTTTATGCTTAGGCTATTGTTTCACATGTTGATTGATCCTGCTTGAATATTCTATACCTGCTTAAGTGTTTCAGGTTTGTTGCATGGATTTTGTGGTTAGGGCCTGAGGCCCCATTAAATAGGTATGATTAGTATTATGAGTACGGTTACTCGATGGTGTTATGTGATTAACATGCATGCATACTTGTTTTGTTGGGATATGCCTAATCATATCTATTTCTGTATTGAAGTTTGAATACCTGGATCAGGAATTGACTTATTAGTCAAGGATGGAAAAAGTGCGCTGGTCAAAAGGCTTAGGCCTAAATCAGCAACCTACTATTATGTCGGACGACCCTATGGTCATTGGAAAACCAAAGGTGTTAGGCTAGCTCTATGGCTAGTAACTCAGAGCTAAGGGCGAGGGCCCCAAGTGACTCTATGGTCACATATCTAGGGCATAGGCCTCGGGGTTGGCTCTATGGTCAACTGTTTAGGGCAGCGGCCCCAAATTTGGTCCAATGACCATTTTTTTGTAACTAAATCACTGTATATGTAGGTAATTATTGTTGGACATGCTAGATAAGTATCTAGAAATCTGTATTTTCTGTTTATGCACATGTAGACTTTTCTTGCTGAGCCTTGGCTCACGGGTGCTTTGTGATGCAGGTAACGGGAAGGGAAAGCTTGACCAGCCATGAGTTGGAGAGCTTTGGTGGCAGCGTGTACATATGTGGCTGCTCGAACACCATGGCTGAGGATATCTCAGAGGAACTAGGGTTGTAGCTCTGTTTTTGCCGCTTAGGTCAGCTGGATGTAATTTTTGATATACCTACACTTTTTTAAGAATTTGGTTGTAATATTTTGGGATCCCATGAATGTATGAAACTTTTAAATAAAATTCAATAGTTCCTTTGACCAAATTTTTTAACCATAACCCTTGGCATTAACCATAGTTACACATTTTAAGCCAAATGACTTGATTAGCAAGTCTAACACAATTTAAAGTACATACTATAACGATCCTGGATTAGGAGGATGTTACAACTTGGCATCAGAGCTGCCAAGGTTTAAGGGTTCCTAAAGATTGGATGGGCATGTACACTCACCACTAAAGACAAGCTCGACTCGGGGATCGGTAATTATTATGTGGTTATGTGTTTAAATGTTTAAACATGACATGAAGGCCTTATCTGGGTGGCTGTTTAGGAAGCATGAGATAATCTGATAGGGCCTTTCCCTTGACCGCTGCATGAATGATAAAGAACATGCTTATTAGCATCGTTACTGCTTGTGAATGCAAGGGAAGCGCTTATTAGCGTTATTATTTGTTTATAGGCTAGGAAATGCTTATTAGCACTGTTAACACTGGCAGGGATTAAAAGAACATGCTTATTAGCAATGTTATACTTGTGTAAATGCTTGGATATGTATATGTGAATTGTTATTTGTTGATGGATATCTGGAAGTGATTATTAGCACCATGAATGAATATGTTGAGTGATGGCATGCTATTAGCATTGCACTTGTTTGTTTATTTGTTTGATCTTGGATCGTCAGGTGGCAAAAGGTATAGTTATTACTTACCTAATGATCGATTTGATTACTGTAGGGTGGATTGAGTAACAGTATGAATCCTTGAAGGTCAGGGACGTTGGCTGCCAAGAGTTACAGGCCAATGAAGGGAATAACCAGGGCCAGGCCCCACCGCCAGCTCCAAAAAACTGGCAACAGGTGCTTGCTGACATGCAAGCTAGATTAGAGAGGCAGGAAGAAGAGATACACCTCTTGAGACAGCAACAGGTTCCAGCAGGGAACCCACAGCCTGTCGTACTGGCAGTGTTACAGCCAGAGGTACAGTAGTAGTGTAGCCCTAGCCAGGGGGAGATTGGTGGGAACCCCTGTATGAGAGGTTCAGGAAGCAACACCCTCCAATCTTTGAAGGAGGCTCAGATCCACTGAAGGCTGAGCAGTGGATGACCATGATAACCACCATCCTGGATTTTATGAGGGTAGGTGGTAATGAGAGAGTGGCATGTGCCACTTATATGTTTCGGGAAGATGCCCAAATATGGTGGGAGGTGGTATCCCAGACCAGAGCAGTAACCACCATGGAATGGGAAGAGTTCAGAATCTTGTTCAATGAGAAATACTACAATGACGCAGTTAAAGCTGCGAAGGTTGAGGAATTCAGCAAGTTACTTCACAGTAGCATGACAGTGATTGATTATGCCCTGAAGTTCGACAAATTGACAAAGCTTGCTGGGGATCTGGTGCCCACTAATGGGACTAGAAGAGAAAGGTTCCTTCAGGGGATACAACCTATGATAGCCTAGGATGTTTGTATTACCTCTATGCCAGGATTGACTACCTATGCGCAGGCTGTGGAGAAGGCGCTTACAACTGAGAGTGCAGAGAACAAGATCTAGTGTGACAATGCAGCCAGAAGGGATTCTAGGAGGTCGGGACCTCCATTTACAGGTTTTGGTAGGGGTGGAGGCCCCAGTGATTAGAAGAGGAAGAATTTAGATACAGTTTCAGCTCCAAGGCCAGATAGGAGGCCACGGGGCGTATAGATGGGCCGCCAGAGTGGCGGTGAGACCCAAAGAGCATTCCCAAAGTGTGCTCGGTGTAGGAGGCGCCACATTGTGGAATGTCAGATGAAAGCCTGCTTTATTTGTGGTAGTATGAGGCATTTGAAGAAAGAATGCCCCAGTGCTAGAAAGGAGGAGCCAAAGAAGGTGGATAGCCTGACGTCAGCTCGGGTGTTCACCTTGACCCAAGTAGAGACTGAGGCTAGTTCCTCGGTAGTTACATGTCATATTTCTTGTGCTGGAACCTTCTATACTATTTTGATTGATTTGGGTGCTATGCACTCTTTTGTTGCTAGTAGGATTATAGATGGATTATGTATACCATGTGACTTCTATCCTGTGGGGTTTGATACTATGTTGCCTACTGGGGAGTTAGTGGTTTCTAGGATATGGTTAGATCACCACCAGTTATAGTGGACGACGGGGAATTATCAGTTGATTTGGTAGAATTGGTGATGATAGATTTTGATATAATTCTGGGTATGGATTGGCTAGAGAAGTATGGGGCAATGATAGATTGCAAGAAGAAGATGGTAACCTTTGAACCCGAGGGTGAGGTCCCCTTTGTATTCGTTGGCACTGTGCATGGACCCCATATACCTATGATATCAGTACTTAGAGCTAGAGACCTATTGCAGGGGGGATGCATAGGGTTCTTAGCTAGCGTGGTGGATACCACTCAGGTTGTGCCTGTGGGACCAGAACAGATCCGATTAGTCTGTGAGTTTCTGGACGTGTTTCCAGAGGATCTACCAGGCTTACCTCCACACAAGGAAATTGAGTTTGTAATTGAATTGGCGCCAGGGACAGAACTAGTGTCTAAAGCACCTTATAAGATGGCTCCAGCTGAGCTGAAGGAACTAAAGGTTCAACTCCAGGAGCTACTAGACTTGGGTTTTATCAGGCCTAGTTTCTCGCCATGGTGCGCACCAATTCTCTTTGTGAAGAAAAAGGACGGTTCCCTGAGGATGTGTATCGATTACAGAGAACTGAACAAGTTAACTATCAAGAACAAATATCCACTGCCAAGGATTGATGATTTATTTGATCAGTTACAAAGTAGAACATTATTATCTAAGATAGATCTTCTATCTGGTTATCACCAGCTGAGGATCAGGGAGGAGGATATACCAAAGACAGCTTTTCGCACCAGGTACGAGCATTATGAGTTTTTGGTGATGTTGTTTGGATCGACTAATGCCTCGGCAACATTTATGGATTTAATGAACAGGATGTTCAAAGATTACCTGGACCATTTTGTGATCATCTTTATTGACGATATATTGATACTCTCGGACAGAGACAAAACACGAACAACACCTTATATTGGTATTACAGAGGTTGATAGAACACGGGCTGTATGCGAAGTTCAAGAAATGCGAGTTTTTGTTGCCACAGGTGACTTTCTTAGGTCACATAGTCAGTAAGGATGGGATTAAGGTGGATCCAGTGAAGATCGAGGCGGTCAGAGATTGGCCAAGATCGAAGAACGCTTCAGAGATCATGAGTTTCTTGGGATTGGCAGGGTATTATAGATGCTTTGTGGAGGGGTTCTCCAAGATTGTGTCATCACTAATAGAATTAACACGCAAGAATCAGAAGTTTGTATGGTCAGAAAAGTGTGAAGACAACTTCCAGAAGCTCAAGAAGAGTTTGATCACTGCTCTGGTTTTGAGTCTTCCTACAGATCGAGACAAGTTTGTAGTTTATTGTGACGCCTCGAGGCAGGGTTTGGGTTGTGTATTTATGAAGACAGGGAAGGTGATTGCCTATGCATCACGTCAGTTGAAGGAATATGAGCAGAGGTGCCCTACACATGATTTAGAACTTGCAGCAGTAGTTTTTGCACTGAAGGTGTGGCGACACTACTTGTATGGTGAAAAGTGTGAGATATACACTGATCATAAGAGTTTAAAATACTTTTTCACCCAAAAGAATCTGAACATGAGGAAAAGACGTGTGTTAGAACTGGTAAAGGATTATGACTGTGAGATCCTCTACCACCCTAGGAAGGCTAACGTGGTAGTAGATGCCTTAACCAGGAAAGGTCTGGGATAGTTATATAGTGCTAGACAGATATCTAGGGAGTTGGTTGATGATATGACAAGAGCAGGAATTGAGTTAGTAGTGGGCCAGTAAGCCAACATCACCCTACAGTCTACTCTTTTAGAGAGGATCAAGGAGAAGCAGTTAGATGACCCACATTTAGGGTAGATTAGAGGGCACGTTCTAGCTGTAATAGCTAAGGACTATAGAGTGTCAAGCATGGGCTTTTTGAGATACAAGCATTGAATCTACATTTTGATGGACACCAAGATCAGATGGGAGATTCTGGATGAATCTCATACTACCCCTTATTCTCTACATCTGGGCACCACGAAGATGTACCAAGATCTGAGAGTTCTATATTGGTGGCCTGGGATGAAGAGGGATGTGGCAAGGAGTCTAACCTGTCAGCAAGTCAAGGCTGAGCATCAGAGGCCAGCAGGGTAGTTACAGCCTCTGGATATCCCAGAGTGGAAGTAGGAGGATATCACGATGGATTTCATGGTGGGGTTGCCCAGGACAGTGGGCCAACATGATTATATTTGGGTCATTGTGGATCGGTATACGAAATCAACTCGTTTTCTACCAGTGAGGACAAACTACATGGCTAACCAGTATGCAGATCTCTATGTGAGAGATAGTTCATCTTCATGGGACTCCAAGGTCTATCGTGTCTGATAGGGACCCTATCTTTACTTCCAAGTTTTGGGGGAAGTTTGCAGAGGGCGATGGGTACATAGCTGAAGTTCAGTACAACTTATCATCCTCAGACTGATGGTCAGTCTGAGAGGACTATCCAGATATTGGAGGACATGCTGAGAGCACGTGTGTTGGACTTTGAAGGGTCCTGGAGTAAATATTTGCCTCTGATAAAGTTTTCCTATAATAACTGCTACCAGTCTACCATTGGGGTGGCACCTTATGAGATGATGTATGATAGGAAGTGCATATCGCCCATTCACTGGGGTGAGAAGAAATATTTGGGTCCTGATGCAGTTCAGAGGACCACTGAGGCTATCTAGAAGATTAGAGCTCGGATGCTCGCATCTCAGAGTAGACAGAAGAGCTATTCAGACCCAAGGCGGAGGAACGTAGAGTTCCAAGTGGGAGATTACGTATTCCTTAGGGTTTCAACTGTGAGAAGGGTGAGGAGGTTCGGGAAGAAGGGCAAGTTGAGCCCTAGGTTTTTGGGACTGTTTGAGATCCTAGAGAGGATCGGGCAGGTGGCCTATAGGTTGGCCTTACCCCCTGCACTATCTAGTGTGCATAATGTATTCCATATTTCCATGTTAAGGAAGTATGTGTCAAATGGAACACATGTACTGATTTATGAGCATCTGGAACTGAAGGCAGACTTATCCTATGAAGAGCAACCAGTTTAGATTTTAGACTGGAAGGACAAGGTCCTGAGGAACAAGGCTATACCATTAGTTAAGGTATTATGGAGGAACATCAAGGTCGAGGAAGCGACTTGGGAGCTGGAGGCAGATATGCAGACTCAGTATCTCAAGCTATTCAGGTAAAATTTCGAGGACGAAATTTCTGTAAGGAGGGGATAGTTGTAACGTCCCAAAATTACCTAATAAGGCTTAAGGCCTTGATTAGGCGGCTAGGATGGAAATATATGGAATTATATTTTTATTTGATATATTTGATTATGATTATGTGAGTTATATGATAATATAACTAGTTGTGCATGTTTAGCGGTATTAAATATGCATGTAGGCATGTTTCTTATTAGAAGGGCAACTTTCGTAATTTGGCCCGTTATGGGCATAATTGTATATATGTGCATATTAGTGATATATATATGGGTGAGACAACATTATTATGTGGGTTTATTTGAGTTACTCGGCACGAGACGATCCTAGGGAGAAAGTTAGCGGGAAAGTCACAACGGGACCCAATACCTGACTCGCGGCGAGTCAAGGGGTATTTGGCATTTAATTGGTTTATTGGGTAATGGGAATGAATAATTGGTGATATATTTGGAGTTAGTGAGTTTAGGAGGGAATACTAGGGAATTTGACCATTTTTCCCTCGGGGACGTTTTTGGTACCTCGAGCCTCGGGATTAGCTTAAGTCATTTAAGCCTTAAGGAAAACAAAAACAGAACATACAAACTCTTCTAGCAATTCACCAACCGACTCTTTCTCTCTCCATCTCTCTTTGATTTTTCTCTTGATTTTTTTAAGGTAATTCTTTGTGAATTAAAGGGAAATTTGTTGGCTGAAGCTTAAGAGATTGAAGGCTTAAGCTTGGGAGTGGATTAGCTACAGCTGGGGAGACTTAGATCACAGTTGAGGTAAGCTTTAGACCTTGATTTCCATTTATTATTAGGCTTAGTTTGGCTGTTCTTGATTTCCATTCATTTTGTTCCCGATCAAGAATATTTTTGGATGATTGTGGAATTACAACAAGGAATAAGGAAATTGCTTCCAAATAATTGGACTTTTATTGTGCATCCTGACTTTGTTGATCCACTCCCGGTCGGAATTCCAACCAGAGTGAGGGCAACTGTTGCTTTCTATTCTTCAGATATGGCTCGGATTAAGCAAATGACCAGACACAGATCTGTTACAGTTCTGCTACAGATCCTTAGGTTGCTAGGTATGGAACCAATGGGCAAAATGTTGAGCAGCCCATACAACAACAACAACCCAAACAACTAGAAAGAGAACTGCCCGAGCAACAAAAAAAACCACAAGACCAACCGCATGCATGACCTCAAGATGTGCCTTTTGATGAGAATGATTTTGATGACGAGCAGCTGACCAATATCATAAGACTCGTCACGAAGAGAAAACCCCGCTTGAAGAGGCAGGTTAAGTGGTATGTGGCTCCAGCTAGTACCCTCTCGAGCCGGTTACTTGGGGAGTATCCCCAAAGATATGGACTTAGGGGGGTAGATTTAGTTCTTCCTCGACTCGACCAGCGGGCACACAATCCTGGTGGTGCGTACAGTTCCTGGTCGAGATATAATATTCAAGCAGGCGCCAGTCTCCCCTTCCATCTTTATTTTAAGAGTGTCACAAATTACTTCAACGTTGCTCCTTTTCAAATAACCCCAAATGGATATGTAATGCTCTCAGCATTATTTATCCTTTATCACAATCAAGGATGGGTTGGTCCTACTCCTCATGAGGTCCATTACTTATTTGATTTGGAATCGAATCCATGCCATAAAGGTATTGGGTTCTTCTACTTTTGTCACCGGAGCAAGACCAGGGAGTCCATGAATGAGCCCACGTTTAGGAGCAACATGGGAAGTTATAATAAGGACTATTTTCTAACAACTTCCCTGGTCGCAGATAATTGAGCTTTCCAACAAGCAGGTAATTATATTAGTTTGTGAGGTCACATTCTTCGTTTTCCCTTTCTTTCCTTGGCCTCATTTCTTCTTTTTGCATTTTAGGGCCATGGGATAGATCCCTTCCTACTGTGGACATGGTTAGGTGAGTAGTGGTCTTAGATCAGCTTCCCTTTGAAGCAAAGAACTGTAGAATTCTTGTAATCGTTGAGAACCTGAGGAGAGTTGGTCTACTCGATACGAACCACGCCAATGAAAAAGGAGTTGCTGGTGGAGGAACTGCTAAGGAAGCAGTTGATGAAGATATGAGACATTCCAATCAGTCTCAAGTGGTCCCTATCCCTCAAAGGAGGACAGCAAGGATCAGCATAAGGGAACAAGGTGATGTTCCTTGCCCTCAAGCCTTAGCACCTTCTGTTGACAAAGGAAAAAGGGAAGAAAGTGCTGGAAATGGAGATAGACGAGCCCCTGTCTTCTGACAACGAGGAGGGGATTCCACGTAATATAGTTATCCTTTTTTGCTGCGTGAATGTTGTGGTCGTAGGCTGTTTTGAAAAATCTTATGAGTCATATAACATTTTGCGTAAGTGTACTTCTTATTCCATAATCTAATACAGTGGCATTTTTTTACTACAGCCATGTCTAATTTAGAGATGTGCAATCTTTATGCTCCCCTCCATCTTTGACCAAAAATAGCACTAAGAGAAAGGTGGCTTTGGGGGCTGGCTCAAGCAAAGAGTTGGCAGCAAAACAGCACACTCTGTCCCGTGGCTGCGAAATGAACCCCCTCTTATACGAGAAGGAATGAGGGAAGGAAAAGTTGAAGACAACTGCTTGCTCCATCTATTGCTGGGTCTAGACCCTTATTCAACACCAGATGAGTGTTGACGCTGTCTTCAAGCATCGAAACGCATCGGTTGACTCCAGTCTTGGATGAGCACTATCCTAGATCCTTTTAGTGAGTTGTTCTTTATTTGTTTCTCAATTTTTCTTCCAAGTCTTATACTCGTTTATTCCTTTCATGTGTGTAATCTTGTCTTGCTTTGTTCCTGTAGGGTGTTATTACTCTCACCAACCCTCGCACTGAAGCAGTCAAACTCGAGGAGGCCTTGAGGAAATCGTGGGATGCCATGAAACACTTTAAGGATAGCCACACTCTCAAGTGTCAAGCTACTCGGGAATTGCATAAGGACCTCAACAGCAAAAACACCGAGATCGATAATAAAAGCAAAGTGATCAAGGTGCTCAAGGAGTCACGGGAAAAACTCAAGCGCTAGCTGGAGGAGCTTGAAGAAAAGAGTAACAGTCTCGACATTCGTGTTAAGGAACTCGAGGTGCAGTAGCTCAAGTCAGCGGAGGAGAAGAATCTTCTCGAGGAAAAGCTTCACTGTGAAAATGAGTCACACTCCTCGAACTTGACCAAGTTCAAGAGTGGAACCTTTAATTGCTTTTTCCTATTTTGGAAGAACAATAAGGAGGCTAATTTTGACTACATCCCTGCTCATCTTCGTGACAAAGAAATCGCCAAGTGTATTGCTCTTGAAGAGGAGGAGCTTGCTGCTACTACTGAAGAAATCACTGCCACTCTTGGAGTCGAGCAAGAAGTGCTTGAGAGGGAAGATGCCGAGGCAGTGGAGCCTTGAGAAGGGCATCTTATTATTTTTTTATTTTTTATTTTTAATTTCATCTTGGATCTTTAGGTCCTTGGTGCAAAAACAATGGCTGGCCAAGCAGCTTTTAATCTCGAATAATATGTGTGACTATTTTTACTCTTGCTTTATTCGTATTATGTATTACTCGTATGATTTCATTTTAATATTACAATTTGCTTTGCTAAAATCTATTCCTCATTTCAAATATTTAGAGCATCTTGGTTTTTTATGTCCTTGCTGGACGAAGCATAATACTTTCTAAATTTTTGAAAATTTTCTAAGTATTATTCAGTTTTGCTATTTTGACTTATTTAGTTATGTGCGATCATGTATATGGTATATGCCCCCAAGTGATCGAGGAGGTCAGTCCTTGGAGCTGAACTGCTCGAGCTAACATTCGAGTAACTATGTTAGCTCGAGCAGTTCGACTTCTGTTTTAGTAACACATCGGAGAAAAGGCATAGAATACCCTCTTCTGTACACTACTCCATCAATAATCATGTACCTAGCTATTTGCCTTGAAATTCCTTAGGCTTCATTTTTGTCTTGAGGAAATGTGTCGTGCTCCAGGTACGTGGCTATAAGAGTCATCCAGAAGGGAGTATTATCGAGCAGTAGTGTTTGCTCCATTTCGTTAATACTTGGTTGGGTTAGGTGCTCAACTGGTATTACATTTAGGGTGTTTGTATCCTTGGCACTTGAAAGTTTTGCTAGGGCATCTGCATTGGAATTTTGGTCACGGGACACTTGTTGGATGGTAAATTTCTTGAATTGTGCCAGGAAATCTTTTATTTTGCCGAGGTACGCACCTGTCAATGGATTTTGAGACAAATCTGTTGAAGGCTGCAATCTGTCCCGTCAGACTCTGTACTTATTTTATCTTGGTCGGGGATTTCATATCGATCAACGCTTTGATTTTTTCCAAGTTATCTTCTATACATCTTTTGTTGATAATGAAACCAAGAAACTTGCCCGAGCTTACCTCAAACGAGCACTTTAAAGGGTTAAGCATCATATTGTAATGCTCAAGGACAGCAAAGCATTATGATAGATCCTTCATATGCCCCTAGCCTCTTTTGATTTTACCAGCATGCCGTCAACGTAGACGTCTATGTTGTTGCCTATTTGGTCTCTGAACATCATATTTACTAGTCGCTAGTACGTCAGGCCAGTGTTTTTTAGACCAAAAGGCATTACTTTGTACAGTACAAACCTACGCCAGTTCTAAAACTGGTATGTTCCTCATTGGGAGGGTGCATACTGATCTGATTGCACCCTGAGTAAGCATCCATAAATGTGAGGATTTCGTGCCCTGCCATGGCATCGACTAGTTGGTCAATTCTTGGTAGGGGAAGCAGTCCTTTGGGCATGCCTTACTTAAGTCAGTGAAATCTACACAAGTCATCCATTTTCCATTGGGTTTTGGTACTAGAACAGGATTAGAAACCCACTCGGGGTAGAAAACCTCCCTTATAAATCCATTTTCTTTTAGCCTTTGGACTTCTTCTTTCAAGGCCTTTGACCTTTCTTTATCAAGCAGCCTCATTTTCTATTGTACAGGCTTAAAGTTGTCTCTGTCTATATTTAGAGCATGGCTGATAATTGTGGGGCTTATGCCAACCTTGTCCTTGTACGACCAGGCGACGCGTCCTAATTATTCTTTAGGAAGTTTACAAGTTCAGACTTGATTTCCTTGGCTAAACTTCTTCCAATCTCGACTGTCTTTGTTGGCTCGTTCTGGTCAAGTGGGACTTCCTCCAAGTCTTCAATTGGTCCCACCCTAGTATCAAAGTGCCCAAAGCAAGGATCAATATCTTCTCCTCGCTTTGGGAAACTCCCTACTTAGAGATGTTGCCTCTTCTACAGAGGCATTACCTTACTACTCGATGCTCTTTATTCCCAATTCTGCTTTTCGCTTGCTAATCGTTGGTCCAAAAAATATCACGCTGGTCATGAACAAGCCTTTCTTAGCAGTTGTAATGGAAGAATTGTAGCATTCTCGAGCCTCTCTCCAGTTTCCTTTTGCACACCCAACTCCGAAATTGGTAGGAAACTTCATGAGATGAAAAAAGGATGTTATGGTTTGCAAGTCGATCAAGATTGATCTTCCTAAGAGAGCATTGAAGGACAAGGGAATATCGAACACAACAAATGTTGCCATAACTATGCTGTTTGTAGGTGTAGTTCCCACTATTATTGTAACACCCTGGTTAATCCAAGACCGTTACTGTGGACTTTAAACAGTGCTCAACTCGCTAAATGAGTCATTTGGTTATAAACGTGCACCTAGGTGTTATTAATAGGCTAAGGTGAAAAATCTCAATCAAAAGGAATGAATATATTTTATTTAAAACATAAAACTGTACATGGGTCCATAAAAGTGTTTACAAAGTTATTTACAATCCAAAATGGTCATTACAGTGTAAAAATTACAACCCGCCGACCTAAGCGGTAAAAATAGGGTTAACCCCTAGTTCCTCTGAGAAACACCTTGGCCGGGGTGTTCAAGCGGCCGCATATGTACACATTGCCACCTAAGCTCTCCACTCAAGGCTGGGTGAGCTTTTCTTTCCCTTTACCTACACCACTTAGCACCCATGAGCCAAGGCTCAGCAAGAAAACTTATCACAGCATGTATATTACATCAATAAATGATTATGGTAATCATGCTGGGGCTTGTAGTCATAATTGGATAAGTGAATATGAATAAATGATTCTGGTAATCAATCTAGGGCTCGCAGCCCTGCCTGATCAGATAAGTGACTAGTGAGTCACACACTTGGTAGGTGACTAATGAGTCACACACTTGGGCTCTGCACCCTAATCAGATAAGTGACTAAAGAGTCACGCATTTGGGCTTCGTACCCTAAGCCACGTGACATTATAGTCACCTGAGCCTTTTGGCCCTGGATCTATGTAACTAGCCTTTAGACTAGACAAGCGCTTTTAGTTTTCATCAAACTTAGGTTCGATCAAGAATTTCATGCTCATAGTGATTAGAGGCCTATGTTAAACACATTAATGTCGTTCTTGACTCTTAAGCCAATACCATGCGACCAATGTTCTATCACCGATGAACTTGACTGATAAGTCACAGCTTCAGGATCAATACTAAACACCATTGTCGTTCTCTGAATAATAAGTCATTTCCATACACAGATAAGCAAAGTTGTTATGCATTTACTATGAAATCATTGTCAACATATAGAGCACTCAACATGCTTCATCAATAACCATGCATGTCACATACTGGGTGCAGTTTTCTTACCTCTGGTTCAAGCGAGAAATAATAAAAGAACAACCTTTGAGAACAATCAGTCCTTAAGTTCCTTAGCGGTCACCTAGTCATAACTAATATAAAATCCCATCAATAAAAATAAATAATAAAAGGGTTTATAATATAAAAAATCGCTCCCAGGGCCTCGAATCGTGCTAAAACGGTTAGTAGATTCGATCCCGAGCCTTAGGAAATAAAACCCCGAGCCTAACCCTTGAAAAACTCCTCCCTGGCACAAAAGGAAGGGGCGGGTCACGACTTGGCCCAGTGGGTCATGGCGCGCCCCCAAGACAAAGAGCAATCTGTCTGGGGTACCAGAGGCCGGTCGTGACTTGGCCTCTCAAGTCGCGGCGCTCTGCCTAACAGAGCCCAAGGGAGGCTCTGGCTAGGGTCCAAGTCGCGACTTGGACGAACTAGGTCGCGACTTGACCCAGCAAACCCAGCTCCCCTGCCCATTTTTCTCAATCCAACTAGCCAAAATATTCACCAATTAAATCCAAAATCATACCCAAGCATCACCACAACACATCCATCATTCAACCAACAAAACCTAAAATTTATAACACTTAAAACCTCATCAAATTCCCAACTACTCAATCCAAAATATCAACTAAAAAACAATTGAAAAACAGAGCAAAAACCAGGAGATTGAACCGAAATCTTACCTTAAACTCATAATTGAATCCCCTTCAATGGTTGACCTAAGGTCCTAACTCTCCAAACCTTGATCTCCTAGCTTGAATCCTTAGGTTAAGCTTTAAAATTCCAACCAAGAAGAAGAAGAAGAAGAAGAAAGGATCGGGAGAGAGAAAGAGAAGAGTCTCTGTTTTGCTGCATAGAGCTTCTACAACTTTCTAACTCAACATATAACCCTTGGTCAAAAGACCAAAATGCCCTTATGTCCATTTAATTCCTTAATAGCCACTCAAGGGCAAAACAGTCATTTCCCACTTATCACGCTAATTATAATTAACGTCCTCCAATCCCCGTTATTCCTAATATTCTCAAATAATAATTAAATCATATCTCATTACCCATTTATTCCCGATAATGTACTAAGCATCAAATTACCTCTAAGCTCACCCTGAGCCCAGAAATTAATCCCATTATGATCAAACTGCTAATTTGCATTCTAAGATCATCTCATGCCGAATAGCTCAAACATATCCACATTATAATGTGGTCTCATCCATAAATCACCAACATGCATAAAAATATATAGATATGCCCTCAACGGGCCAAATTACAAAAATGCCCTTCAAATAATAAGTGAACCCACATGCATGCAATTATCATCTTATAATCATACATTTAATCACATAATTGCATAATAAATCAATTATGGCCCTCCTGGCCCCCTAATTCAACCAATAAACCACATTAGGGATTTTTGGACATTACAATTACTGCTAACTTGATTGCTCCTATTGGAGTCATCCCTTCTCCGGTAAAATCATATAAAGTTTGCGTGCACGATTCTAGGTCTTGAATAGACAACTTCATTCTTTCAAGGGTTGTTTTGAAAAAAATGTTTACTATGGAACCATGATCTATCATCGTCCATGCCATGATCATGTTGGCAATCTGGGCCTCGATTACCAAAGGATCATTATGCGGGAATCTCATGTGCGTGGCGTCATCCTTGGTTAGTATTATTGGCTTACATTCAGAGCAAGGGGTTTGGCGAGTACGCACCTCGAATGCCAGTACTTCATTCACCATTCATGGTGAAGTGTCCGAGCATAGTGTTCTAAGGCTATTCTACTTTCTCCTACCAAGTGTGGTCCTCAGCATATCATGTTTAGTCGACCAACTATGTGAGCTGGTTGTAATGGTTGAGCTGGTGCATCAGCATTGGGCACAGCAGCTTGGGTTTGATAAGTAGGACGTTGAACATACCTTCTCATTCCCTGATGGTTTTAGTGGATGAGAATTTCAATTTCATCCTTAAGCTAGTTACACTCGTTGGTGTCATGTCTGTAGTCATTATGGAAACGACAGAACTTGTTCGTGTCTCTCTTACT
This sequence comes from Humulus lupulus, assembly GCF_963169125.1. Lineage (NCBI taxonomy): Eukaryota > Viridiplantae > Streptophyta > Magnoliopsida > Rosales > Cannabaceae > Humulus > Humulus lupulus. Next base: position 189,767,528 of record NC_084798.1, on the reverse strand, counting down.
TATGTCTTTCCTTATGGGATCAGGCTTCTTATAAGGTACCTCGACTTGTGTAGCTTGAAATACTTCTGCTCGTGAACCCAAGAGCGTAGAGTGAGTGGTAAAATGAGGATTGTACTCTCGTGGCTTATCATTGGTTTTGGGCCATTTGTTATCTTTATTATTGCCACTATTCGAGTTGTTGTTTCATTTTCCACTTCTTTGTCCATTATTATTTCCATTACCATTACCATTACCATTGGTTGTCTAGTTCTGGTTTGGAGCTCCATTATCTTTGGCTGGAACGACAATACTGGTACCTGCCTGATTGGCTTGATTTTCTCTTCTAATGGCCTCTTCTAGTTTAATGAACTCATCTACTCGATCTAAGAACTCCCTTATTGAGTAGACAATTTTCCTCCTTAGGTCAGTCCATAGGGGACCATTTACTTGTATTTCGGCCATGATGGCCATCGGTTTTCCATCGTCACTGAGCTTCTTGCATGAACCTCTGCTATTGTGATAAATTTTTAATTGATTTAAATGCGCAAGTGCACGTAATCACACAAGTAATACAGTGATAAGTTGACCGCCTCCACATGGATTGCAAAATAGAAAAATAGGCAAAACAATTACTAAATTACTTAAAAGTATTAACAATCAAATGGGTTGTTTATAAGCTAAACGAAATATTAAAGAAATGAAAATACTGAAATTAAAACTGAACTAAACAAATAAATTTGAAAGAAATGTGGATTGCAAAATGGACTTGAATTACTGATTACCCCTATGTTAGTTATCCTGAACAAATTGCGGCAGCAATATTTTAGCAAAACCCCCAAGTTAACAAAAATTCACTAAACATTCATAAAACTTTCAAAAAATTTATGATATTAATTCTTTTACCTAATTAAATATATTTCTATGCCAAATCAAATTTAAGAATGAAAATTCAAGGTTCAATTCTCAAAAGTTACACAAGGCAAATAACATATCCCTATGTTACTTACTAACATAACCTAACCTAGATTATGACTTGTGTCATCCAAGTTCTCTCCATTATATTTAATCATTCCAGCATTAAACATAAATAAACAATCTTGCCATTTATGGAAAAACAACAACAAGAAATTAACAATAAGCACACTTGAATGAACAAGAGAGATTTCACTAAAATAAGGCACAAGAAATTACTACACTATAACATAGGGTTCATAAAAAATTCAAGTCACACAAAAATTAGTTCATGGCTGAGTTAAAGAGCATTAACCCAAATTCTATACAGCCCATAAATATTTAGAGCAGAAATCAAACTAGAAAATATAAAATAAAGTTTAGAAATAGGAGAAAGAACAAATCCAAATGATGTTTTAGCTCCTTTATGCGTCCCCCTCCTTTTCTTTTACGATTTCTAGTTTTTCTTCCTTTCTTTCTTGCTTTTTCTTTCCCAAAAACGGCAGCCTCCTCCAATATGCGCTGATGCTTCTCTTGTACCTCTAAGTTTCCCAATTTGGCCATACAAGTACAATATTGCCCCTCCTTTTGGTATAGACGTGGGTCTCCTCTTTCTTTCCTTTGAAATTTACTTCTAATTTTTTACTCATGCTTCTATACTTGCCACCTCAGCCACTATTCCAGCTCAACCTCTGAATTCCAAGTACGCTTAGGTGTCCAAAAATAGCTTGATCAAAATGCTTTAGCAAAATCTGCTTTGTTGCTGCAAACCTGCTAATTCAGCAATCAAAATTCAACTTAGGTAGTTTCACACGTTAGTTCATTCCTTGTACAAATATCTATCCATGAAACTATTGTCTTCAACCCATTAGCTATTAAAAACTACAAAAAACAACTAAACTTAACTAAGATCATAAAAACACAAAAGTTAGTTACAAAAGCTAAAAATAAACTATCACCACCAACGATTTTTTTACATTTATAAGTTCAAAAGCACATGAAATAACTCTTTATTCAAGAGTTATCACACCTCCAAACTTACGACATTACTCATCCTCGAGTGATGAATCTAAAAAGATAACAAACGACACAAAATAAACAACAAAAGGACATAGGAAAACAACAAGGACTAGACACAACAGGAGAGGATAAACTTTGCTTTGCTAATGTTAAAAAGGGAAAGGCTCTCGGGAATTTTATTTTGAATAAGAGAAGCTAAATTTCAATCTTACACAAGCTTTAAACCAAATTCTTCAAGCAATAATGCTGCTGCCAAACTATGGATCAAGTGTTTCACTCTTTAGTGCATGCATAGCTTTTCCTAAACATTTTCAATCGCCAAAAATCAAGGTAGACCTTGGTCCTAAAGCTTAAACAATGTCTCCGTAAGTTACTTAGTGATTCCCTCTCTACTAATGTAGACAAACACCACACCAAAGATCAATAGGACTTTATCAAGCTTGTAATGATAGGCTAGGGTGAAGTTAGGATAAGAGAGATTGATTTTGGCTCAAATCACCCTAAGCACCTCAATCGTTCTAGGACCTAAATCAATGCACATATTAATTTTCCCAAGGAACACCCCACAACAAAATACAACTCTTGCCACTAGCCTTTATTATGAACATACAAAAACAAAAACTAAAGCAAACATTTATTTTATTTTAAGAGTTGCACCCCAAACTTGTTTACACACATAATTACTTTTTTTTTCTTTTTGATTTTTTTTAACTTTGCTTTGATGCAAGGGAGTGCACTCTTTAATTTTTTACTTTTGATTTATTTTTTCTTTTTGGATTTTCTATTTTTTTTAGAATGAAAATAAACAACTAGATGGCAAGAGAACAAGAAAAATGAGAATACACTCTCCCTCCAAACTTAAAATTCAACATTGTCCCCAATGGTGAAAATAAGAAAAAGAAGAAAATGAAAATGCTCACCCAATTTCCTCTCTCATACTTAACTCCTCTCAACCCCCAAAATACAACAACAAATCAATCTTATCAAGATCAATGTGCTAAAGGGGTATGGTTAAAGGAAGTTATTATATCTAGCTAGGCTAATGAGTGGCTAAGAAAGAAAAGTGACACTTAAGCTCAACAGGGCGACTAGGGATAAAGATGCATAAAAGGTAGGCTTCAAAGGCTCAAACAGTCCAAGGATGGCCTAAATCATATCATCGATGTGGTGTTGTCTAGGATTTCGCCTCAAGGAAAATCACTAAGTAATTCTAGAAACTTAAGCTCTCACAAGAAACTAGCTCTTTCTAGGGTGTCAAAAATGTTTAATCAAGCTATGCACACACTAAAAAGAAAAACACTCTCAGCAATCAATTGCTAGCAACATTCACATCCAAAGAATTTAGTTTTAAACTCAAGTAAGAATGACATTCAACTTCAACTTAGATTTATTATAATTTTGTAGTTTTTCAAGATTGTCATCGAGCCCCCTAGTTAACACTAACAAAAACAAATATTATCCTCAAAAGATCAACCAAACAAAAAGATAGACACTAAACATAGCAGGACAAAACAGAACAAAAACTAAACAAGAGACTAATAAAAGGAAACAATAGGACAAACCAAAACAGAAATGAAGTACAGAATATTAAGTATGGAACAAAAGTTGGGTTAAAGATACTCCCCGCACCTATTCCTTGGAATTGGCACTTGAAGGAATAGGATCGTCTTGAACAACTAAAGATGCCCACTTCTCCAAAATAGAGCTGGGGAATGCAGGAAAGGCAACAGTAGGCCTGGTGAAGTTTCGCTGAAGGGACTTGATTATCGTCGCATCTCGCTATTTGGCATATTTCTAGTAGGCTTACTGCTAAGTTTCAAGAGATACCATCTGCCTAAGAATTTCCTGTTGCTGAACAAGGAAGTCTGCGAGTGTGGGTGCAAGGGAGAACTGGTGGAGGTGCGGTGGATGGCCCAGCTTCAAATACAGGCTATCAGCTCTGAATAGGAGTAAGGAAGTCAATGTCTCGGCGCTCAAAGAGTACATCCTCAGTGGACTCATAAGGCACCCCAGCTTGAAGGCACAACTACGTGATGAGCGATGGAAAGAATAACTTGCCCTTTTCTTTTTGGCACAACAAACAATCTCCCTAGTAATCAGCTTGCTCACATCGATACTAAAACCAGGCAACATAAAATATAGCAGAAGTACCCGCTCTTTGGACATCGTAGTGTTATGTGTGGTAGGCAGCAAACGAAATTTGAGGAAATGCAACCACACTCCAGCTTCGGGTAAAACAAAGGTGTGTAATAAAGTATGCACACCACTGGAAGAGACACACCATTGAGCGCCTGGAGATGCGACAAGCTGCAGTGCCTTGTCAAAATTTTCTGGTGCAGGGGCCACTACCATATAATTATAAAATGCGCACTCAAAGCTGTCCAGCCCAAATTCCGAGTTAATAGCCTCACCAGAAAATGAAACAGCCTTACCACAAACGATCACTTAAGAATTTGCAGAGGACACCTAGTTAGCGTAAAACTCATGCACCAATGGAATGATGGCATGCTCTGGTTATTTACATAAATTTTCCCAATTATGTTGCTCAATGACGTCACTGATGAAGGCTGGCACCTCAACAGTGGTAGGCAAAAATCCTTTTTCTGGGAGCAACTTCTTTGTCTTAATGGACTCATATTTCTTCCTGGCTTATGCAGAAACAAATTTTTTAGAGTGAATTGAAGGCACTAGATTTTTCTTGGTCTTTGGGGTCAGTAAAGCAGTAGGTTTTGGCTTGGGCACAACTTTTGTGGTAGTAATTGTCTTTTGTGTCTTGGGTGGAGGTGCGGCTGATGCGGGTTGGGCTGGCCTTTTTGATTTTGGGATGGGCTGGACTTTTTGATTTTGGGATGGTTGGTGTTGTCTTAGTTGCTGGTTTGGTAGTGATGTGGGTAGGATCATTTACAGTGGTTGGTGAAGGCAATGGTAGTGGGGTAGTGTGTGGGACAGTGGGAATCTGTTTGGGTGGTTGTATAGAGCTTGAGGCATTAGATTTCTTTTTGGCTGGTGGTGGGGAAGAGCTTTGGGTAGTACATTTCAATTTGGCTGGTGGTGGGGTAGATGGTGGTTTGGATTTCCTTCTTTGAGCTCTTGTTTTGGTGGCCATATTGGTAAAAAAGGAACTAAATAGATCACAAAGCAACAACACAATAACTGAACCAAACACCCACACACCAAATATAACCACTGAGCAAAGAACCGCAACCAAGTAATACAACAGTCACTTAAACAACACTGCCATCAAATTTTTTCACTGGCTGCCCCCAAAATCAAATATTCACTAGCAGAGAACCCAACAATATTCACAGTAGATGCACAATTTCAAAGCACCAAGGAAAAATAAAATGAGCCAAGTACCCAGGAGTAATCTTAGAGAATAGAGTGTATGAGTCTGTGTGAAATTTCCCCAAAATATCATTGTAACTCACAGTGTAGGCAGAGAGTGACTGCGCCTAGGCTCGATTCGGCTAATGCTTGGCTTTGTCTTGGAGGCGCCTGGGCACCGAGTTGGTTTAGGCAAAGGTACGAGTGGACGGGGCTAGGCGCCTGGTGAAGCCGCGCCTCTACGTGCTGCACGAAAGGAGCTGAGCCTGGGTTCCGAGTGGATGGGTCACATCTGACCATGTGTGGTAGCTGGGCTCTCGAAGTATAGTGTTTAGTGGCTTGGGGAGGCAAGGCAGAATCGCGCCTGGGTCCGAGGCTTGGGGTTGCGTCTGACCAAATCGACAAAGGGGCTTGGGCGTACAAGGGTTGGTGGTTGTGGGAAGGTAGAGCGATGCCGCGACTCAGGGTGGCGCTCGAATGGCAATCGCGCCTGGGTGCCGAGGGCAGGGGTCTCGTGAGTGGATGTTGCTCGAAGTTGAAAGGAGGAGAGGATGATGGTGATGGAGGGAAATGGGTTGAAGATGGGTTAAGGGAAATAGGGCAGTCGGTTGGGGGTTATATATATATATTTAGTATTATATATATTGTATATTATTTATTTTTGGTTTTATATATATATATATATTTGTATATATATAGTATTTGTTAGGAATAATAGTTATGCCTCAATGGAAATGGAAAGAAAATACAACTCTAGACAAAATATTACAAATAAATATTGATTGATTAAATAAAGTGTTACAACTCTATAACTAAAAATACAAATAAACAAAAGAAAAATAGAAGTAGAAAAAGGAGAAATATAACTCTATGCAAAATAATACAAATAAAGTAAAGTGTTTGAAACAAAAGAAAGGAAGATTACAACTCAAAACAATAAATACAAATAAACAAAAGAGATGAATATGAAGATGAAGAGAAGTAGAATAAAAAGAAAGAATAAGAAAACAAAATAGAAACAACTCTCACTCACACTACCAAAGTGAAGAGTGTTGGGGATCACCAACTTGAACAAGGTTTGAAACCTTTGTCCAAAAGCTTATTTCCCCCTAACTCAAGCACTAAGGGATCTCTCACAGATTTTGGAAATACTTTCTGGAATAATCAAGCCTCGAGGTGATTCTAGCTAAGTGCTATAATGGATAGAAATGTTATGGCTTACAAGTGAGCATTGGGCTCCTATTTATAGAGTTTTGAGACACCCTTTGAATTTCAAATTCCACCAATCCCCATCGCTGTTACCAATGATTAATTGGATGTTTTATAGAATTAAAATAGAGATTTGGGAGTTATTTGGCTGTTGGAAATGTTCAAAATTGGATAAAACCGAAAATTGGAATATGTTGCCTACCACTTGGGCCACGGCCTGACAACACAGGCACCGCGGCCCTCAGAGAGTTTCTTCCTCTTGGGCCGCGGCCTGACAATCAAGCACCACGACCCATAGGCCTTTTCCAGCAACCAATTTTCAATTTTTCCAAAAAACATTCCAAATTTAATCCCAATTGATTTTGTAACTTCCATACACAATATGGGAGTTAAAATCACATCTCTATCAGCCATTTCTCATATGGCTTTAAGAAATTCATCTCAATATTGTGTAACAACAAATCTACACAATAATGGGTGATATTTGGAAGTTACAAATTTGTAACACCAAATATGTTACATATTTGGATATATCTTATATGTCTAAATATTGTAACTCTCTATCATATGTTACAATATGTGACACTCTTTGTCACATTTATTTAATCTAAAACATTATATTATAAAATAATATAATAGTATTATACATTTTTTTCCTCTCTGAACGAACTATGCCCAAGACTTGCATGCTCCAAAATTGCCAAAATTTTGTTTCAGCAAAAATTTTGACGGAACCCCTCCGTTTTTTTTCGGAAAGTTTTGCTCCTTGTTTGCTGCAGGAAAAATTTCGCAAAACCATCAAACCCAAAACTGACTTTCAGAATGCCAATTTTTCACCTTTTAACCCCTGAAACACAAGAACAAATGTAACAACACTTCCAAAAATAACATAATCACATGAAATTAAACTAACAAAACTAAAGAACTAAAAGAAATTAAAAGAACAACAACTGCATATATACATATTTATTTATATATTATATTTTATATATATGTGTAGTTGTGTGTTTTTATATATATACATAATATTTTACACTTCTTCATTTTTGGGTTGTCTTACAATTAGTGCATGAATCACTTGACAACCCAAAACAACAACGACTTTAATGATCCTCCAAAGTGATAGAGGTCTTCTTGCGGTCGACCTTACCTCCCCAATAATGTTTCAAGTACCCATTCATTTTAAATTCCCTTCTGAATTGATCTTCCCGAACTTCAAGTGCTCCAAAGGGATAAACTTTCACCACGTGAATAGGCCTGACCAGCGGGACTTCAATTTGCCAGGAAATAGTTTCAAGTGCGAGTTGAAGAGTGACACTTTCTGCCCCTTTTCAAAGACTCGAGCTTGAACTTTCTGGTCGTGCCACCTCTTCGTTTTCTCCTTATACAACTTAGCATTTTCATAGGAGAAAAACCTCATCTCTTCCAGCTCATTTAATTGTAATTTATGAGCTTCTCCAGTAGCTTGGAGATCCATATTCAACTTCTTAGTGGCCCAATATGCCTTATGCTCCAACTCAATGGGAAAATGGCAAGTTTTCCCGAAAACCAAACGATATGGTGACATTCCCAAAGGGGTTTTGAAAGTCATTCTTTAGGCCCAAAGAGCATCATCCAATCACTGAGACCAATCTTTTCTACTAGGATTCACCACTTTCTCTAGGATTCCTTTGATCTCTCTATTGGATATTTCCACTTGACCATTTGTTTGGGGGTGGTAGGCTGTAGCAATCTTGTGTTTCACACTATATTTGGCTAACAAAGCCGCCAAAATCTTGTTCACAAAGTGGGTGCCTTCATCACTTATAAGCGCCCTTGGAGTGCCAAAGCGGGTGAAAACATGCTTATGTAAGAACTTCATGACCACCTTGGAATCATTGGTAGGGCTTGCCACTGCTTCAACCCACTTGGAGACACAATCAACCACCACTAAGATATACAAATTTCCAAATGACGGTGGAAATGGCCCCATGAAATCGATTCCCCAAACATCGAACAATACCACTTCAAGGATGCAATTTAAAGGCATTTCATTCCTTGCTAACATATTTCCAATACGTTGGCATCGATCACATCTTTTTAGCTAATTCATGAGCATCCTTGAAAATAGAAGGCCAATAGTACCCCGATTGAAAAACCTTAGCTGTTGTCCTTTGCCCACCAAAATGTCCACCATAAGGAGCTAAATGACAATGCTCTAGTATACTCAAAACTTCATCCTTAGGCACACAATGCCTCATGATTCAATCTGGACATTGCTTGTACAAATAGGGCTTATCCCAATAATCAAATCTCACATCATGAAAGAATTTCTTGAGCTGCTGCCTATTTAAAACAGTTGGTTGTAAACCACTCACCAAATAGTTGACAAAACCAGCGTATTATGGTGTAGTGACTTAGCTCACGACCAATAATTGCTCAACGAGGAATGTCTCTTTAATAGGTCCTTCACCTTGCTTTTCACTACCAGCCTTAAGTCTAGATAAATGGTCAGCCACTTGGTTCTCCATTCCTTTTCTATCCTGACTTTCCAAGTCAAATTCTTAAAGAAGCAACACCCATCGAATAAGTCTTGGCTTAGCATCCTTCTTGGCTATTAAATACTTGATCACTGAATGGTTTTTGTAAACCACCACTTTAGTCCCCACAAGATAAGCTTTAAACTTGACAAAATCAAACACCACCGCCAAAAGTTCTTTCTAGGTGGTGGTATAGTTCAATTGAGCATCGGCTAATGTCCTGCTTGCATAATAAATGGAATGAAACACCTTCTCTTTTCACTGCCCAAGCACTGCACAACAGCAAAGTCACTAGCATCGCACATCAATTCAAAGGGAAGAGACCAATCTAGAGCTACAATGATGGGTGCGGTGATAAGAGCTTTCTTCAAAGTCGCAAATGCTTCTTGACACTCCTTAGTGAACTCAAATTCTCGATTTTGCTCAAGTAAGGAACAAAGGGGCTTGGAGATTTTTGAAAAATCTTTTATAAACCTCCTATAGAACCTGCATGCACCAAAAATCTTATAAATCCCTTTACTGAAGTAGGTGGTGGTAACTTCTCAATATCTTCAATCTTAGCTTTATCTACCTAAATGCCCTAGTTAGAAATCCGATGACCCAATACAATGCCTTCTTGCACCATAAAATGACATTTTTCCCAATTGAGCACCAAGTTTGTTTCTTCACATCTCTCTAACACTTTCTCAAGATTAGCCAAACAAGCAGCAAAAGATTCACCAAACACCAAAAAATCATCCACGATCACCTCTAGTGTTTTCTCCACCATATCTGAAAAAATAGCTGTCGTGCAACGTTGAAATGTGGCGGGCACATTGCATAAACCAAAGGGCATCCTCTTGAATGAAAATGTCCCATATGGGCAGGTGAACGTAGTTTTTCCTTGATCTTCAGGGGCAATATAAATTTGATTGTAGCCTGAATACCAATCCAAAAGGCAATAATACTCATTTCCTGCTAGTCTGTCAAGCATTTGGTCAGTAAAAGGCAGCAGAAAATGATCTTTTCTTGTTGCTTTATTTAGCTTCCGATAATCCATACAAACATGCCAACTTGTCACCGTCCTTCTGGGAATCAACTCATTGTTATCATTAGCTACCACCGTGACTCACCCTTTCTTGGGAACACATTGAACTGGGCTGACCCACGAACAATCTGAGATTGGGTATATAAAACCAACATCAAGCCACTTAATCACTTCTTTTTTTTACCACTTCCTTCATAATGGGATTCAGCCTTCTTTGTTGTTCAACAGAATTGCTACAAGAATCTTCCAGCAAAATCTTTTGCATACAAAGTGAGGGACTTATACCCTTTATATCAGACGTACTCCAACCAATAGCCTTCTTGTATTTCTTTAACACATCCAGTAACATATTCTCTTTTTCAACCCCCAGCAACGCAGAAATAATCACCGGTAAGGTCTCTTCACACCCCAAATAAACATACTTCAAATGACTAGGCAAAGGCTTCAATTCCAATTTTGGTGATTCTTGAATAGATGGCTTGGAAGGCTTGAAATTTCTTTCCGATAACTCTAAAGACTAAAAATTCCTTCCAACTTTCATAAAAGGCTGCTTGGATTCCACCCATGTGACTTGGGTCTCCTCCACTCCACTCATTTCTTCAAGCTCATCAAATGAAATCGCTCTCAATCCATTTTTACAAGTTTCTTTTAGCAACTTTTCAGCCACTATAGTATCAATCACACTCAAAGAAGAGCATTCCTCAATCTCATCCGGAAACTTCATAGAGTTGAACACATTAAAGGTTACTTGTTGGTCAGTCATTCTCATAGTAAGCTCTCCTTTTTGAAAGTCAATCAAAGTCCTTTCGGTGGCAAGAAATGGTCTTCCCAAAATTATTAGAACGTCTCTAACCGCTTCATAATCAAGAATAATGAAATCCGCCGAAAAATGAATTTATCAACTTGCACAAGTACATCTTTAATCTTGCCTTCTGAATGTGCCATAGATCGATCCGCTAATTGCAAAGTGGCTGTGGTTGGCCTTGCTTCTCCAATTCCCAACTTCTCAAAAATTGACATGGGCATCAAATTGATACTAGCCCCCAAGTCACAAAGTGCTCTACCACCAATAGAACAAGTAATTGTAAAGCTGCCCGAGTCTTTCAATTTAGGAGGAATTTTATTCTTCAATATAGCACTACAACCTTCAGTCAAAGCCACCGTTTCAAATTCTCAAAGTATCCTCTTCTTGGTTAAAATATCCTTCAAAAACTTCAGATATTTGGGCATTTGTTCTAAAGCTTCCACCAACGGTATATTGATGTGAAGTTGTTTCAAAACATCTCAAAATCTTCGGAATTGACCATCTTGTTTCTGCTTTTGAAAGCGCTGAGGAAATGGTGGAGGTGGCTGGCTCATAGGCTTCTTTGTTACATTTTGCTGAGGAATTGCTGGAACAATTGCTTCAGAATCAGCATTTGACATTTTCAAACTCACAGCTCTTTCTTCCTTTTCCACACTACTTTGGATTGACGTGGGCTCACTTTCGGTCTTAGGATTATCCTCAGTCAACTCCAGATTTTTACCACTCCTCAAGGTAACCGCCTTGCAATGCTCTTTACCATCTCTCCTTGGATTCTCGGTATCACTAGGAAAGGTTCCTTGAGGTCTAGTACTTAGCTCATTAGCATGCTGCCCCACTTGAACCTCTAGATTCCTCAAGGATGCCGCTTGGCTCTGAATCACAGCATCATTCTTGGCCATATATTCTTTCATTAAGCTCTCCAACGAGCTTGTTTGAGACACTTAAGGAGGAGGTGGTTGAGCTCTTGGTGGTTGTTGAGAAAACCGTGGTGGATATGTAGGCTTGTTTTGCATTGGTGCTCCACTTGAACTAGATCCTTGACCCCCCCCCCCCCCCCCAAGAGAAATTTGGATGCTACCTCCACCCCGGATTATAAGAGTTTGAATATGGGTTATTACGGTTGGCATTTTAATTCCCCACATAACAAACCAAAGCGGGGTTCGAAGGACAACTCTCAAAAGTGTGCCCATCTCCAAAATAAACACAAGACACATAAGCAAGTTGTCCCATAACAGTTGGTTGTACCATTCCCCCCAAACTCATGTTCTTGAGAAGGTTAGTCATTGAAGAAACTTGAGTGGTCAAAGCTGTCAATGCATCCACTTCAAGTATACTAGCTACTTTTCGGCTTGTTGAGGCTCTAGCATTGGACCATTGGTAATTGTTGCTAGCAATCCTTTCCAAAATCTCATAGGCTTCATTGTAGGACTTAGAGAGAATAGCCCCATTAGATGAAGCATCCAACACCATGCAAGTGGAAGAATTGAGCCCATTATGGAATTTTTCCATTTGTATACAATGTGGAATCCCATGATGTGGGCACTTTCTCAATAACTCTTTAAATCTCTCCCAAGCTTCACAAAAGGATTCATCTTCCAACTGCTGAAAAGACATGATTTCATTGCGAAACTTGGCATTTTTGGTAGGAGGAAAGTACTTCATCAATAATTTTTCAGCCAACTCACTCCATGTAGTCACCGAGTCAGGAGGAAGGGTGTTAAGCCACACTCTAGCTCGATCCCTCAAAGAGAAAAGGAAGAATTTCAACCTTAGGGCCTCGTCACTCATTCTTTGTAGCTTGAAAGAATCGCTCACCTCCAAAAATGAACGAAGATGAAGATGAGGATCCTCAGTAGGCAGCCCACTACATTGACCCACTGTTTGCAACATTTGGAACATCACGAACTTTAACTCAAATTGGGGTGCTTGAATTTCAGGCCTAACAATGCCCGGATTAAGCTCATTGAACATGGGAGCAGCATACTCCCTTATGGCTCTCTCTCTACCATCAGCCATAGCAATCGCGTTAGTGATATTATTAGCACCCTCAACTCCTTCAACCTCTTCAGCCATATTAAGGTGATTTTGAGCCCGTTGTTCCCTTAGTCTTCTTCTAACTGTTTGTTCAATCTCAGGATCAATAGGAGCTAGTTCAATGTCTTCTTGCTCGTTCATACAGTAGATCACCTAAGAAAACACAAGAGTAAGTAAACAAGGTCAGCTCAATAAAGAAAGAAAAAAAAATGAATTGCAAGTAATTGATATTACACAAATTTCTAATTCCAATGGGCGCCAAAAACTTATTGTGATAAATTTTTAATTGATTTAAATACGCAAGTGCATGTAATCACACATGTAATACAGTGATAAGTAGATCTTCTCCACGGGGATTGCAAAATAGAAAAATAGGCAAAACAATTACTAAACAACTTAAAAGTATTAACAAACAAATGGGTTGTTTATAAGCTAAACGAAATATTAAAGAGATGGAAATATTGAAATTAAAACTGAACTAAACAAAGAAATTTGAAAGAAATATGTGGATTGTAAATGGACTTGAAAAACTTATTCCCCCTATGTTAGTTATCATGAACAGATTGTGACATCAATATTTTAGCAAAACTCCCAAGTTAACAAGAATTCACTAAACATTCATAAAACTTTCCCAAATTTTATGATATTAATTCTTTTACCTAATTAAACATATTTCTATGCTAAATCAGATTTAAGAATGTGAATTCAAGTTTCAATTCTCAAAAGTTACACAAGGAAAATAACACATCCCTATGTTACTTACTAACATAACCTAACCTAGATTATGAATTATGTCATCCAAGTTCTCTCCATTATATTTAATCCTTCCAGTATCAAACATAATTAAATAACCTTGCCATTGCTGGCCAGACAACAACAAGAAATTAACAATAACCACACTTGAATGAACAAGAGAGATTTCACTAAAATAAGGCACAAGAAATTACTACACTATAACATAGGGTTCATCAACAATTCAAGCCACACAAAAATTAGTTCATGGCTGAGTTAAAGAGCATTAACCCAAATTCAATACAGCCCATAAATATTCAGAGTAGAAATCAAACTAGAAAATATAAAATGAAGTTTAGAAATAGGAGAAAGAACAAATCCAAATGATGCTTGAGCTCCTTTATGCGTCCCTCTCATTTTCTTGTGTGATTTCTGGTTTTTCTTCCTTGCTTTTTCTTTCCCAAAAAATGGCAGCCTCCTCCAATATGTGGTTGATGCTTCTCTTGTACCTCTAGGTTTCCCAATTTGGTCATACAAGTACAATATTGCCCCTCCTTTTGGTATATACGTGGGTCTCCTCTTTCTTTCCATTGACATTTACTTCTAATTTTTGACTCATGCTTTCTGTACTTGCCACCTCAGCCACTATTCCAGCTCAACCTCTGAATTTCCAAGTACGCTTAGGTGTCCAAACATAGCTTGATCAAAATGCTTCAACAAAATCTGCTTTGCTGCTGCGAACCTGCTAATTCAGCAATAAAAGTCAACTTAGGTAGTTTCACACGTTATTTCATTCTTTGTACAAATTTCTATCCATGAAACTTTTTTTTTTCAACCCATTAGCTATTAAAAACTACCAAAAACAACTAAACTTAACTAAGATCATAAAAACACAAAAGTTAGTTACAAAAGCTAAAAATAAACTATCATCATCAACGATTTTTTCACATTTATTCAAAAGCACATGAAATAACTCTTTATTCAAGAGTTATAAACTGCACATAGTCCTTTAGAGGCTTATTCGGTCCTTGCTTAATGTCAACAAGGTCTTTGAGTTCAACAGGTGGGATACAAGCAACAAAGAATTGTGAATAAAAGAGCCTCACAAATGTATCCCAGGATGTAATGGTTCATAGCTCCAGTTTGAAGAAACATTGTTGAGAAGAATCGAATAAAGTAACAAGAATGACCCTACAACGAACATTGTCTCTAACCTCTTAAAGTTCTGTTTGTATCTCAAAATTGTTAACATGTGAGACTGGATCTTCCCTTCCAATATACATCTTCCAAGTTGGCATCTTGAACTTGGGTGGTATTATCAGGGCATTGATTCGATATGAGAAAGGAGAACCTTTCCTTCTTTCCAGGTCGATGTCTATGAGCTTTGGAGTTGTTAGCCCTCGTGCCATTTGAGTAAGAGCATCCAATTGCACCTGGATTGCAGGAGCAACTAGTGGCACAACAACTGGTGCTACAACTGGATTGCAATAGCCCCTGCTAGTGGTGCATGCAAGATTATTGGTGTAACGGGTCCCACAACATTAGACGTGTTGTCTTCCCTAAGCTAATTAAGGATGTCGTGAAGGTCACGCTCTCTATTTCCCAGTCTATTAAAGACACTTCCCCTCTTGGTTGCCCCCAGCAATTTTACTGTCTGCTTGAGGAGGACCAAGAGGTGGTCTCGCAGGACAGTTTGTTGGCTCTTGCTGCCTTAGTGGGACAAACGACCCTCTTGGATTTTCATCCTGTCAGTGGTCATAATATTGTTGATGGT
The DNA here is from genome assembly GCF_963169125.1 of Humulus lupulus. NCBI lineage: Eukaryota > Viridiplantae > Streptophyta > Magnoliopsida > Rosales > Cannabaceae > Humulus > Humulus lupulus. The sequence continues at coordinate 189,752,154 of NC_084798.1, read as the reverse complement.
CATGGGGTTGGTAGTATCAACTGTCCCCTTCATCATCATCATAACCATATTTGTAAGTTGTTTGATAACTATTTCTAGCCTCTTGGTCATTTCTCCTTCTATTTCTTCTATGATTATGACCACAATTGTGTCCAGTAAAGTAAGGTGGCTGGCCTCGATTCTTTCTAGCGGGTATCTCATTCCTTGATTTTCGGTACTGAGGACCACCTTCAGAATTTGGAGGCTGCCCACCTCTTGAGGCTACTTGCCTGGGTGATCATTAGCAGATCTTCCAGTTCTAGACACTTGTCTGGCACAACCTTGCTCCCTATTAGGAAGCACATGTTCATCTCGGCGGAGCAGTCGCTACACCCTTGGCTGAGTTCCCCTGTGGGAGTGATGGATCCTAGCAGGTCTAGGAGGCATCACTTGGTCATGAGACCACGATCGCTGGGTAGGTTCTAGGGCTTGACCAGTTGGTCGTTAGGTTTCAGGATTCGCCTAACCAATGTTCTTAAGCTGAGGATCCACTGCTTGGGGTCTCACTGCTCAATTCTGTGACAAGAAGACCTCTAGCAACCTTGTTGCCTCAACATTACAGCGCTCAACTTCTTCTTGGAGAGCTTCAAGGGTTCATTGTCTTTGATCCATCCAGGCCTGAAAATATTGTCGTTGTTTGTTGGGGGATTCAGATATAGCCTCTTGAGCAGTTGCCTGACTTTCATGCATGTCAATGAATTAACCATGCATCTTCCCTACGACCCCTTTTAGTTGTTCAAGGTCGGAGTGCAGCTCTTCTCCTAAGTCCACATGGGGCTCATCATGCCTGAATGTGGCTGATGGAGGCAGGTTTCCAAGAGGATGAAATGGATTCCTCCAGGGGCGGTTAGGATGGGCAGTGTTAGGGCTCCCCCCTTGTGGCTCTTTACTCTTGCTTCTAGTAGGGATAGCCATTGTTTCAGACTGATCTAATAACATAAGATCTTGAGTTCAGCTCTCAATGAAAACACCAAAATGTTGACCAGCATTTTGGTCAACGACACTGAGTCAATTTAAACGATAGAACATAATTATAACACACTGAAATCAAGAAAACGACACAAAAGATTTTATAGTGGTTCAACCCCAAGAGTTGGAAATGACCTATGTTCACTTGCACTTTTATTTATCAAAGAATTGTCAAACTTAAAATCAAGAAAAAACAATGTTCAACTGAGTTTCTTAAGCTCACAAAAGAATACAATTCGAAGGGTTTTGCATAAAGTGATTACAAAAGAAATCTCTAGCTTTTTCTCTTGTAATTTTCACTTAGCCTTAATGATTGAATGAACCCGTTATTTATAGAGAGTCTTAGTGGGCTATGGGCCCTTATAATCTAATCTAGGTCCTACACGTGTAGGTGGGGATCAGTACATTCAGTTAAATATTCAAATAATATAGAAATAATACAATTTAAATATCAGTTACATAAATATCTTAGGATATTTGATAGTGTCTCGTGAAACTCGGATCTTTGGGTTGAAGCGTCCTGCTCATCGAGCAAGTCTTGTGCTCCGAGCAGCTTCATGGGATGGTACTAGTCTGCTCCACCATTGAGCAAGTTATTGGATCTTTGCTAAACAATCTTTTATATTCTGACGTAGTCTCCTTGAGTAGCTACTCTTTTCGACCAGCTTTCTGAATTTCATGTGGTATGATGTCACGTGTCTCTTTTGTAGAAGCCACATCCTCAAGTCAAAATTGGGATAAACACTTACTTTTTTTTAAAAAAATGTATTTTTAAAATATTATTTATTATTATTTTTTAATATTTACTTTTAAAAAACTATAATTACATAAAATATATTTTCACAACACCAAATATAGTATAGTACTCAAATAATCCAATCCAATCGAATCTAATCTTGCTCATCAAATTTATAATTATTAATTTTAATTGTTTTTACCGTATTAAATAAAATAAAAAATTATACACATCAAAGTAACCATATATAGTATATATATTTTTAATTTTCAATGAATAATACAAATTTTCTTAGTATAATTATGATTTGGTGAACATGGGCATGTAAGTAACAAAATGACTAGTCAAAAATCCAATAAATGATTCCTCTTAAAATTGCATTAACCCCTCTAGATAAGAAATTTATTAAGAAAGAGATTTCAAGCAAAAAAATATCTAAAAATATGAGAAATTATTTTATTTTGAAAAATATGGGTTTTCTCTTACCTCTCTCACTCTTTCTCACGACTTTTGTTTGTCTCTTTCTTTTTCACTGCCAACAATAACGACTCAACCATCAACTACCATTAGTGACACGCTCCATAATTGAGTTCCTTTGGCCCAGGAAGCCTAACCTCTCGAATTCCATAGGTCGAAACCTCGTTGTGGTTGCATATGGTGCTTCCATATTTTAGTCGATCTTCATCAAACTGTCGATGACAACATCTTTTGCCAAAACAAAGCATGAAAATGAGTTCCTATAATTGACTAAAGCAAGACCAACTATTGGATCAACATCAAATACTAATAGAGAAGATGAAACATGATTGCTGAAAGGCTTCGTAACCTCAAACTTCTGTGACTTGATTTGACTATCTTAGGTGGCAGTAAGCCACATTGTCACTACATCGAGATTCCTCACGACATAAGCTTCAAAACTTAATACTTTACTTTTACAATCATTAGAGTTATTGTAGGACTGCGGTAATACTGAACTAAATGTTGGAATTATACCATAAATATTAAAAATGACACTAATATATACCATATAACAATGAACTGGATGTTGGAATTATACCATAATATTAAGGGATATTGGCGACAAAAATACTCAAATATTTTCAATAGTTACACTTTAATATCCAAATCTTTTTTTTTATGGTAATAATACATTCCGTCCAGAAAATGGTGCAGTCGTTAGTATCCACACTTAACGGCTGACATAGATGCACACATGGCACAATTTTATTGGCACATATCATTTTAATTATTTAAAAATTATTTTTAAATAAATAAAAATGATTTAAAATTAAAAATAATTAAAAAACCCAAAAATATTTAAATTTAAATAAACTAATTTAATTAAAAAACTAACACTAAATATATCAATTACAAAAGTTGAAGCAATTATTATTAATTAAGTTATTCTTCAACCCATATCATCTTCAAACCAGATCACAATAAGCAAATCAATATTTTTCTCATTACATCATTGTTGAATGTGCATTTTAGCATTTACAAATCATATTAAAAGCATATTTATTGTCTAAGACCATTAGAATTCCAAATACAAACAACCGGTCTTGTTGCATTCATGAAAAGGAGACTTGAAAAAATATCGAGGTTAAATTAATTAATAATAGCATAAGCAATCCACTTAGTCATATATTATGATGGTCAACCTTAGTCATATGCAATCCACAATAAATTGATCAATAATAGCACAAACCTAGATCTGAAATGGATTTAAGAATAAATAAATGAAAACCCATAAAATGGGGAAGAATAATGAACAAAAAACAAAAGCAATGGTAAGAACTATTGGGGAAACTATTGGGGGAGAGTAAGATAACACCACCAAAATATTATGAATCTACATTAAATTATATTTGACAGAGACTAATAAGAGATTGAGTTCGATGATGCAAACCCTAGATGTAGACCAAAACTTTTTGAGTCTTCTTGGAGCTTAAAACCCTTGCTTTAGAACATCACTTTGAAATTCTTCTTCCTTTGCAAAAACACAACCAAGGCTTATACACAAGATGTATCACTGTACTTGTTGACTGTGTTTTTAGCCAACGACGTGAGAACGTCAAATACGACAAACCTTCAAGATAATTTAAATAACACAGACAGTTCAAACAAGAAAAGTAAATAACACACAAGATTTTTATAGTGGTTCAGCCCCGATCAGTCGGTAATAGCCTAATCCACTTAGAGTTGTGATTATAGATCTGTACTCAAGATCAGATAGACTGAGCCGACTAAGTTTCTTCAGTACAGATTGCAAAAATACAAGAATCCTTTCAAATACCAGCACTTTCTCTCTCTAGAATACTCAGACCCAAATTTTCTCTCTCTAGAATACTCAGACTCAAATTTTCTCTCTCTAGAAAGAAGAAGCAGAAGAACCCCTCTCTAATCCCATAAGCTCTCTATTTATAGGCTTAGGGTCATACATTGATATCCCCTAGAATCGGGATATTTTATTATATTTATTACATTTAAATTACAAAAAACATTCAAAATGTAACAAACACTACAACAAATTCTACTTTCAATGACTCCCTACAATGTCTTGCACCACTGGTGGAAGACATTAAAAATTAGAAGGGATTTTAAATGTCTAATGGTGTAAGACATTGAAAGTGCATATTAATGGCTACAATTGGAAGACATTAAAAATAGTGGAAGACGTTGGAAATAGGCTGGGGTGGTGTTTAAGGGCACATCCAACGTCTCCCAGTGGGCGACGTTGGATGCCTCCCTTTTATTATACCCATCTTCTTCCTCTTCCTCCCCACACCAACCCGAGAGCATATGCACAAACCATAGAGGCGATTTGGGGCTACGATTTTAGGGCTATAAGGTAAGCTTTTTTTTTTATTTTATTGATTTTTAGTTAATTATTTTGCAAATAAATCATAAGTTTTGCATTAGGATGAGTAATATACATGATTTTGTGTTAGTTTTACATTTTTATGCATTTTTTTATATACATTGTAGGATTTTATGGTTTTTCCATGGAAGTTTTTAGGGATTTATGATTTTTTAGTTTTTTTTTTAATTTAACCTATCACATTGTATAGATTTCATTAGAGTATATATGCTCATGATTTTTTTAAATTTTTATCATTTTTTATTTCAAAATTTAGATATATTTTTGTATATATTTGAATTTTTTTTTTTAAATTGTAACTATTTTGTTATATATATAGTTATGTTAAAATAAATTTATTAAATAATTTATAAAATATAAATATATGAAAATTTTTATGTTTTTGTTTATTATTAAGTTTTTAGGTTATGAAATTTTATATTGATTTTTTGTTGAGGTTATAATTAGCGGCACATTGAGATTTTTTTTATTTGTTTACCAATATCATTTACTATTATTAGATATTTAGTGATATTTGTTTAGTAATTTTAAGAAATTAATTAATTTAATTTCTTAGGTTATGATTTTTGTGGTGAGATTTTAGAGAGTATTTTGCATCAAAATTCCAATATCAATCACACATTTGAGGTAATTAAGTTTCTAAAATTACAATAATACGATATATATTGCTAGATATTTAGTGATGTTTTATTTATTATTTATTAATTTAATTTTATTGGTTTGTGGATTTAATAGCGAATTTGATTACTAAGTGAAGTAATTTTGCTAGCTTTTGGATTAAAGATTGCAAGAGGTACACATATATTCTCTTACTTCTACTTTTAATATTATTAAACAAATGTTAGAGGAGTTTGAATATCTTAAATATTCATCCATAGTGAAGTAGGTTCTGAGATTAAAATTGTGTGCTGCGGTGATAACGAAAGGTTGAGAACTTGTGTGTATTAGTGAAGTAGGTTCTGAGAAATTTGACTGTGTACTGCGGAGCTATAAGGAAGAAACTTATTGTATGTTGTTTGAATTGTTTGTTTTGTTATTCACATGCAGATGGTTAGGTCACTATTATAGGGGAAATGCTGCCCGATTTTATCTAGGATAATAAACAATTAGTTTTATATAGACATTCTATAAGGAAGAAACTTATTGTATGTTGTTTGAATTGTTTGTTTTGATATTCACATGCAGATGGTTAGGTCACTATTATAGGGGAAATGCTGCCCGATTTTATCTAGGATAATAAAAAATTAGTTTTATATAAACATACAAATTTATCACGTGCTTATTTAGTGTTGTTTCTTTTCTTTTCCATAGACATAGGAGAATATATGGATAAACAGTGGAAGTCAGCGAATAGGTTATCTGCGGAATATAGGAACGGGGTCGATTTGTTCTTAAGGTTTTGTTCGGAAAATGTGAAAGACCCAAATTTTACTTATTGTCCATGTCTTAAGTGTGGAAACGTTAAAAAGATGGATCTTAAAAAGATTAAAGAACACTTATATTTCAATGGGATCGACAAGAGTTACACAATTTGGTATTACCATGGGGAGATAGCTCCGATTGCTCCAACTCTGCCAAGTAGACCAAAAGGAGTGAGGAATATAGTGGAGGAGAACTGGGATCCATTAGATGAAATGATTGACGACGCACATTATGGATCAGGAGTAGACCCAAATAAGTTTGAGACACTCCTTAATGATGCCGAGAAACCAATTTACCCTGGTTGTACAAGATTTACAAAATTATCTGCGCTTCTTAGGTTGTACAATCTAAAAGCTAAACATGGCTGGAGTGATAAAAGCATTATTGAGTTATTTGGTTTCTTGAAGGAGTTATTGCCTGAAGATAATGAAATTCCAATTTCATTTTATGAGGCAAAGAGGACGTTATGCTCATTAGGCATGCAGTACGAAAAAATTCATGCATGTCCTAATGATTGCATATTATATCGAAATAGTTTTGCAGACGCAAAATCGTGTCCTACTTGTGGTGAGTCACGATGGCAAAAGAAAAGAAATGGTGACGATGTCAAGGAAGGAGTACCTGCCAAAGTTTTGTGGTACCTTCCGCCAATTCCTCGTTTCATCCGATTATTTAGAAATGCCGAACATGCTAAAAGTTTGTCGTGGCATGCTAATGAAAGAATAAAGGATGGTAAATTAAGACATCCAGCTGACACCCTTGCTTGGAAGAGAGTTGATTTGAAGTGGCCTTCTTTTGGAAATGAATCTCGTAATATTCGTCTAGGTCTTTCGACTGACGGGTTTAATCCACATGCATCCCTTAGCAGTAAGTATAGTTGTTGGCCTGTTATGCTTGTTATTTACAATCTACCCCCATGGTTGTGTATGAAGAGAAAGTTTACGATTTTGACCCTGTTGATATCAGGACCTAAACAACCTGGTAATGATATTGACGTCTATCTAGCTCCTCTTATAGATGACTTGAAAACTTTGTGGGATGAAGGGGTTAAGGTTTATGATGCGTATAGGCAGGAAGAATTTAATCTTAGAGTGGTCTTATTGTGGACAATTAATGACTTTCCTGCTTATGGAAATTTATCTGGGTTTAGTGTGAAAGGATATAAAGCTTGCCCCGTTTGTCAAGAAAAAACATGTTCTGAATACTTGAAACACTCTCGGAAAATATGTTATATGGGACATAGGAAGTTCTTGCCTAATACGCATAAACTTCGGACTTGGAAGAAGGCATTCAATGGTAAACAAGAGTTTGAAGAGGCTCCTGAGCCATTGAATGGGATCCAAGTACTTGAGAAGATGTCTAAAATTGTGTTCAAGTTAGGGAAGCCCAAAGTTCGTACACCTACAAAGATGAAACGTAGTCGCAAGGCCAAGGTTGTGGAGGAGCCAAAAGGGTATTATAAAAAGAAATCTTTTTTCTTCGAACTTGAATATTGGCCTTTCTTACTTATACGTCATAATTTAGATGTTATGCACATAGAGAAAAATGTATGTGATAGTTTGATTGGCACTTTGTTGAATATTCCTGGGAAAACTAAGGATGGAATTAAGGCTAGACAAGACTTGGTTGCAATGGGTATAAGGGATGAATTGACTCCAAAACCAGATAAGAGACGAACATATTTACCTCCTGCAGCTTACACTCTTACTAAAGAGGAAAGAATGGAAATTTGCAGATGTTTGTTTAATATAAAAGTTCCAGACGGATATTCCTCAAATATAAGGTCATTGGTAGACATGAAAAGTTGTATTCTGACTGGCATGAAATCTCACGATTGTCATATTCTAATGCAACATTTGCTACCAGTGGCCATTCGATCTGTGTTGCCTAGGAGAGTTCGAGATGTAATCACAAGGTTATGCTTGTTTTTCAAGTCACTGTGTTGTAAGGTGATTGATCCGCTAAAGTTACCTAAGTTAAGAGATGAAATTGTTGAGGTATTGTGTGAGTTGGAGAAATATTTCCCGCCGGCATTTTTTGATATAATGATCCATTTGACAGTTCACTTGGTTAGAGAACTAAGATATTGTGGTCCAGTTTATTTAAGATGGATGTATCCATTTGAGCGATATATGAAGATTCTTAAGGGGTATGTTAGGAATAGAAGTCGGCCGGAAGGATGCATCGTCGAATGTTATATTGCAGAAGAGGTAGTTGAATTCTGTTTTGCATACATGACTGGTGTACAGAAAATTGGGTTAAATGATGTTGAAAATGTTGAGATTCAGAGTCGTCGTGGTAGCGTTGTATGCACAGTAAGTCGAGATCTTCTAGATGAAGCGCATCGTCTTGTGTTGCAGAATATAAATGAAATTCAACCTTATATCGAGTGAGTTATATTCATATAATACATTAAGTTTAAGTTGTGTAATTTCGTATATTCAATTGTTTAACAGCATATTTATAATTGAAGGGAACATTTTAATTGGATAAAGACCAAACTTCCATCCAAGTCAAGGAACTCAAAATGGTTACAAGACGAACATTATCGAACTTTTAGTAGTTGGATAGAACAAAAGGTAAATTGTGTTGATTATTGAAAGTTGTCATTAATTAGTACTTAATTAAAAGATGACATTTTTGGTTGTTTTTGGTATGTTGATTTGATAGGTTGTGTCAGAATTACAAAACACATCAAATAAGGTTTCAGACATTGTTAAGTGGATTTCTCGAGGACCTTCAGTTAATGTCATCAAGTTTTCATCATACATGATTAACGGTACTCTATTTAACACTAGGGAGCGCGATAACAACAGAAACACACAAAACAATGGTGTTAGCCTTGTTGCTAAAACTGTGCAAGTCTCTAGTGCAAAAGATAAAAATCCAGTTGAATGTGATATGACTTTTTATGGAGTAGTTAATGAAATTTGGGAGTTAGATTATATCACAACTCGAGTACCTGTTTTCTTTTGTGATTGGGTGAAAAGTGACAGCGGCATAATATATGAAGATTTTGGTTTCACATTAGTTAATCTAAATCGAATTGGGCACAAATCTGATCGATTTATATTAGCTTCACAAGCGAAACAAGTATTTTATGTGAATGATCCTTCAGACAACCAATGGTCAATTGTTCTTCCAGCGCAAACAAGAGAATGGAACATTAAAGATGGTGATTTACATGATATACCTCTCGAAGAAGAACTTGTCACATTCACCGCAATAGAAGATAATGACGAAGTTGATGATGATTGTATTTGTTTCCGCGAAAATGGTGAAGGATTGTGGGTTGATGATAATGGGTCTTGAGGTACCATTTAATAGGTTTCATATGTTTATGATATGTGAAATTCTTAGTTGTTATCACAATTTGTTTCATCTTTTGATTATGAGTGTCCAAAATTGTTATAATAATGATATTTATGTTTCACAGATGGAGGCTGATCCTTTTGGTGGTAGTTCTGATGAGGGAGAGCAACGCCTTCATTCTCAGTCAGTGGAGCAAGAAAATAAATCTGTGAGAGGACGTACATGGATGTCTAGAAACACCAAAAAAAGGAGTGAAGGACATCTTACTCCTGTTGAATACAATGAGTATGGTCAACTAGTGGGTGGATCTAGAAGTAATGTTTCATCACAGCTTGGATCAGTTGTTCGAGCAACTGTGTCCATCAACATTAACAGTTGGAAAGATGTTAGTGTGGTGGATAAAAATAAAATATGGGACACAATGAAGGTATATTTTTATTAATTATAAAACCTCATCAAAATGAGTAATAAAAGGTTCCCGGACCAAGACCTAGCCTCCGGAACATTGAATCCTACTAAACCGGGTAGTAGGAACGATCCCGAGGCCTATGATTTGAGTTCCCACGATCAAAACACCACTTTGGCCACAAATTCCCTCAAGCACTGCGGCCCCACCTCACTGAGTTGTGGCCCCCAGGGCCCTTCAGCACCACTGCTCACCTGCCCTAAGCTCGGGCCTCGGCGCCCAAGAACAGGGCTGCTGCCCCACCTTGAAACCCATCCAAAACCTCATTTTTACCATCTTAAAACCTTCCAAAAACCTACCCAAACATCTCCAAATTCCAAAATCAAAGTTCCCAAACATCCCTATGTTCCAAAACCAACAAAACCCAAGCTTCAATTCAATAAAAAACTCATCAAAAAAAAAATCCAATTCAAGCTTAAAAACTTTAAAAACTTAGAACTTAAAACTTGGATTGCCTTTGATTGAGTTGTTTCCCAACTAAATCCTCCAGCTAATAAGCTTCTAATCTTCCCTAGAATCTCTATGCCTCGATCCTCGCTTGAATCCGAGTCCTAGAACTCAAGTTTCCTTCGAAAATGTGATCGGTGTCGAAAATGGAACTTTGAGGGAGAAAGAACGTTCTTTTTATTTCTTAACAGGTTACTTCAAGCTTAAGTAGCCTCAATCAAATCCTAATGCTCGGGGTCCTGAAAATTCCCCCGGGGGTAAAATAGTCAAAACTCCCAGAATTTCCCCTTGGTCTTACTAACCCCCAATTTATCATCAAATACTTATTCCCATTACCCAATATCCCGGTAATGTGCTAAATATCCCTTGACTTACTCCGAGTCAAGAATAAATCCCATTGTGACTTTCCCACTAGCTTACCTCCTAGGACCGTCTCGTGCTGAGTAACCCTAGCATAACCAAATAATAATGAAGCACCACACACATGCCACATATATGCTAGATATATCCAAAATGGCCAAAATATGAAAAGCACCCAATTAATCAGAAATGGGTTCACATGCATATTTAATACACCTAAACATGCATATAATCATTTAATTGCATAATAAATCAACTATGGTCCTCCCGGCCTCCTAATCAAGGTCCTAAACCTTATTAGGAAATTTGGGGAATTACAGAATGTCTTCTTTCTCGCCTGGGTTTTTGATTTCCCATAATGTTTTGCAGGAGCAAGAACCTGCGCTGGAGCTGTGGTCGCTGGAGCAGGAGGAGCAGTCGGAGGAAAAGCTGGGACAGATGGAGAACCACGAACAGGCTTCTTCGAACCACCTCGGGCATTCCTGGTTTTTGCCATTGAAAAGCTTGAAACTTTGAAAGCCTTAGAGAGAAACTCACACACGCAGAGAGAAAATTAAGAGAAAAAAAATTGAAGAGAGTGGGTGAGAGGATTAGATCATGGGTTAGGGTAAATATAAAGAGAAGGAACATAAAGGGAAAGTGGGAAGTTACCTAAACTAGATTTTCAATTAATGCAATAACTCCCACAATATCATAAAATAAAAAATAACATTTCCTTACCTTTGACTTACCCGAAAAAGAATAAAAGGGAAACAAACATTATAATTTTGAAATTAAATCAATAGTTTCCAAAAAAAAAAACCAATCCCATAAAAATAGGACACCCCAAATCAAATAAAATGAAAAAATAATTAAAAAATAAATGACCAGCCGAAAAATAATGCCCCCCCATTTTTAATGATTTTTTCAATTTATGCATTTTTTTTTAGAAAAAAAATAAAAAGAAAAAAATAAAGACAAAACACCAATAAACACAAGACAAACAACCAACACTTTAGAGCAAAATTTTTTGTCTAATAATAGAATTGAAACAAGACAAAGAAACAAATATTTTTAGTTAGGCTCAACATGAAAATCAGTCACAAATTATTATTTTTTTTTAAAAACAACAAAAAAATAAATCAAACCTTGATATTTTTGCCAACAATATGAAACACCATGTCTGCTTTGCCTTTGTTCCTGATGAAAAAATGTGTCAAGCATTTGTGTGTGAAAGTATAAGCAGGGAACATTGCCCAATTTGTCAAATAGATTTTTTCTGAGTATTTGTAACCAAAGGAAACGTTGTCACACTACCTCAATGGTAGCCCTTTTCAATGGCAGTGTACCCTCTACATAACTCCTAATTACATAGTACCAACTTACTCAGTGACGGCTTTCACACATTGAGATAGGTAGCTCTATTCTTCCAATGGAGCTTGAACACACATTTTTTTAAATGGTAGCACACACATAACACTAATTGAATGACCCAAATATTTCTAGAAGGAGTGAAAATCTTTTCCTGAACTAAACCTGTATGAAAACATTGCACCAAAAAATTAGCAATAAAAATAATAATCAACACTTCTCTTGAGATTGAAACTTTCTTCTGGAACAAACAAAAACAACAACATTATGTACATCAAGTCAAAGCAAAATATCAAGAACCATAAAGAACACAAAATTAAATGGTACAAACCCCTAAGGATTTCCTTAGAAAAATAAAGCGGACCGAATCAAGAGCTTTAGTAAAAATATATGTTGTTTGTTTGCTTGTTTCAACATATTCCAAGACAAGAATTTTATTTTCTACAAGCTCTCTAATAAAGTGATGACGAATGTCTATGCGCTTAGTGCAAGAGTGTTGAACAGGGTTTTTTGAAATATTTATAGCACTAGTGTTATCACAGAAAATGGTTAAATTTTTCAAATCAAACCCATAATCTTCCATCATTTGTTTCATTCATAACAATTGGGTACAACAGTTACCCGCAGCAATGTACTCAGCCTCTGCAGTTGACAGAGAGATACAGTTTTGCTTCTTACTATGCCATGAAACGAGATTGTTTTCAAGATATAAACATCCACCACTAGTACTTTTTCTATCATCTGCATTACCTGCCCAATCAGCATCACTAAAGCACACCAAATTAGAGTTAGTGTCTTTTGAAAACCAAATCCCAAAATCAACAATGCTATTAACATAACGAATGATTCTTTTCACAGCAGAAATATGAGATTCCATGGGATTTCCCTGATAACGAGCACAAACACCAACACTATAACAGATATCAGGATGACTAGCAGTAAGATAAAGTAAACTACCAATCATGCTTCAGTACAAAGTAGGATCTACCTTCACTCCTTGTTCATCTTTGGATAATTTCAAAGTTGTGCTCATAGGAGTATTAGTATGTTTGGCGTTTTCAAGCCCAAACTTATTCGCCAAGTTTTTTGCTTACTTACTTTGTGAAATAAATGTGCTATCATCAGATTGTTTCACCTGAAGACCCAAAAACTAGGTGAGTTCACCTACCTGCTCATTTCAAATTCTTGTTGCATTTGTTGGACAAATACCTGCACTTCAGAGTTAGAAGTAGATCCAAACACAACATCATCAACATATATTTGAGCAACAATAACATCAGATTTAATGTTTTTGATAAATAGTGTTTTATCTACATTTCCTCTTCTATAACCATGAGAGATTAAAAACTTAGTTAGACGTTCATACCAAGCACAAGGGGCTTCTTTCAAACCATATAACGCCTTTTCTAACCTATATACATGATCAAGAAAATGTGGATCGTCAAATCCTTTGGGTTGCTCAACAAAAGCTTCTTCTTTCAAAAAACCATTCAAAAAAGCAAATTTAACATCCATTTGGTAAAATTTAAACCCAATAATACAAGCAGTGGAAAAGAAGTAACCTGATGGACTCAAGTCTTGTTACTGGAGCAAAAGTTTCATCAAAATCAATACCCTCAACTTGAGTACAACCTTGGGCAACCAATCTTGCCTTGTTTTGAATGATGGTACCAAAGTCATCACTTTTATTTTTTCAAATCCACTTTGTTCCTATGACATTAGCACAAGTTGGTCTAGGAACAAGTGTCCATACTTTATTGCGAATGAATTGATCCATCTCTTCTTGCATTGCCTAAATCCATGCTTTATCCATCAAGGCTTCCTTCACATTTTTAGGCTCTAAAGAAAAGACAAAACACAAAAATTGAATCAAATTAGCATACCTTCTTCTAGTAACCATGCTCTCATCCATGTTCCCAAGTATGCGATCGGTAAGATGATTCTTCTTGACTCTAGAGGATGGTTCTCTTTGAATTGGATCAGTGATTATGTTTGGTGGTTGCTCAATTTCTTTCTCCGTTGAAGTTTCTAGAAAATCATCAGTTGTAGCTACAGAATCTTGAGGTGTAGACTCAGATGAAGATTCTGTGATCGCAGCCAAATCGTCTGCCAGTTCAGGAGACTTTTCCAGCAAATCTTCAATCTGTTCTTTTGTGGAAAACTCAGAGAAATCTTTTAGATCATCAACAACAACATTGGTAGATTCCATCATAGTTTGGGTTCTTATATTATAAACATGATAAGCCTTACTGTTAATAAATATCCTATAAACACACCAACATCACTTTTTGCATCAAATTTACCATTATGATCACGATCCCTCAAAATATAACAAACACTGCCAAAAACATGAAAATGACTCACATTTGGTTTCTTACCTTTCCAGATCTCATAAAGAGTCTTATGAGTACCTGGTTGCAAAAACACCCTGTTGATGGTGTAGTAAGCAGTGTTAATTGCTTTAGCCCATAGACGCTTGGTAAGTTTCTTGTTGTTTAACATTACCCTAGCCATCTCTGTCAGAGTTCGGTTCTTTCTTTCAACAACTCTGTTTTGTTGAGGAGTTTTAGGAGCAGAAAATTCATGAGAAATACCTTTAGATTTACAAAACTCATCATAAACAGTATTTTCCAATTCTTTTCCATGATCACTCCTAATCCGAACAATCTTTCAAATATTACAATCTTTTTCCACACACAATTTCAAACAAAGAGATTTAAAAGCATCAAAAGTATCAGATTTTTCTCTCAAAAAATCTACCCATGAAAATCAAGAGAAATCATCAACACACACAAAAATGTATCTCTTACCATTCAAACTTTCAACTTGAATTGGACCCATTAGATCCATATGAAGAAGTTCAAGAACTTTGGAAGTATGTACATCAGGAATACTTTTGTGAGAAATTTTCAGTTGGCATGGTTTGCATTTTCCCACAGATTCTTTACCCAGTTTGGGTAATCCTCAAACAATTCCTGCATTTGACAGTTTTTTCAAATTTTTGAAATGAATGTGTCCAAGCTTTTCATGCCATAAATCAGTAGAGTTATCTATGGCAGAGTGACAAGTAGCATAGGTAGTGAAAGTGTAACAATTATCATTAGATCTAAACCCTTGCAAAATAATTTCATCTTGATCATTAACAACATAGCAACGATTACTATAAAAATTAACAGTGTAACCCTGATCACAAATTTGACTAACGCTAAGAAGATTAGCTCTTAGTCCTTCAACCAACATTACATTCTTAAGCTTAGGTAGACCTTCAAAATTAAGAGTTTCCATCCCTATGACATTTCCTGCTAGACCATTACCAAAAGTAACTTCTCCACATTGCATTGGTCTAATGTTGATAAGAAAGTCTTTATCACCTGTCATGTGCCTGGAACAACCACTGTCAAAATACCACATTTGAGAAGTAGCAGTTTTAAAACAAGAGATACCAGCAAGACATTTATTTTTGACAACCTTTTTTTTTTTTTTTTGAAAAGCATGTTTAGTTTGAAACACTTTAAAATTTCCAAAAAAATTAGAACTAAACATGTTCTGCAAAGTAAGACATCTAGGTCGAATGTGACCTTTTACTCCACAAAAATGACAAGAAGGAATGAAATGTTTCTTTTTCCCATGAGAATTTTCAAGTTTACCTGACTGCTTCATTTCTGTAGAAACAGAACGTTCAGCTGTAAAAATAGAACCCTACAAAGTTGAATCAGAATATCCAGAAGACATAGTTTTTTGTTTAACAAATTTAGTTTTCATTTTCGATTGAGTTTCAACAAAACCCAATCCATCATGATTCAGTTGACCTGAATTCTGAACCTCCTCAAATATGTTAGAACCTGGATTTAGCATTTTAACATTTCTTTTCAATTTGCCAAGTTCTTTTGTCAACAATACAATTTCAGAATTTTTTGAACACAGCTCAAATTCACAACATTTATTCTTTTCTTCAAGATCTTTGATGTTGTGAGACAATTCTTTATTCATTTTAACCAAGGAACAATTTTCAGTATAAATCTTTAACCACTTACCATACATTACCTTGTATGATTCAGCCAATGATTCCTCATTCAGTTCTGACTCATCTGAATCTGAGTCAATTTCCTTTTTATCAATCAAGGTATTGTTTAAACACAAAAAAAAAACTCTTTCTTGAAAAGCACTTGACAAAACACTGGTTAAAGCAACTTTCCATTATCCTCTTTACTACTTTCAGAATCATCATCACTCCAAGTATCATTAAAACATTTTTTTATTCTTTTTCAATGTGTTAGCACATTCAGATTGAATATGACCATAACCTTCACATTCCCGACATTGAATACCCTTTTTATTGTTAGAAACAAAAGGTTTAGAAGAGATGGTACCTTTTGGAGTTTTTGAAAAATTATTTTTATTTCCAACCTTTTTCATGAACTTTTAAAAATTTCTTGTTAACAAGGCCATTTCATCATCAGAAACATCTTTTTCAGAAACTTTAAATGCAATGCCTTTGCTTTTTTTCAATTGAAGGATTCGGCTTACCCTTTTGCTTTATTTGTTGATTTAGCTCAAATGTTCTTAACGAACCCATAAGCTCCTCAACCTTCATTTTGCCAAAATCCTTAGCCTCCTCCATTGCTAGCAATTCTGTGTCAAACCTGTCTGGAAGCACACGAACTATTTTTTGAACCAACACAGATTCATCTAGTTTTTTCCCAAGTCAAAAAACTCATTAGCAATATCAGACAACTTTTCATAAAACTCAGATAAAGTTTCAATTTTCAACATTCTTAATTCATCAAATCTAGTTTGCAACATGGTAAAACGTGATCTCTTTACATCAGCGGTACCTTCAAACTGAGTTTGAAGGATTTTCCACGCCTCATTTGCAAATTCACAAGATGATATCAATTTTATAAAGCCTTCACCAACACCATTAAAAATTTCATGGAAAGCTTTATTATTATAACCAGATAATTTTTCATCTTCAATGGACCACTCAAGTTCAGATTTTACCTTTGAATTACCTTTATCATCTTTTTCAACTGGTGGAGTCCAACCCAAGAGTATAGATCTCCAAGCCCTCTCATCTTGTGACTTGATGAATGCCCTCATCCTGACTTTCCAGTATGGATAGTTAGTATCATTCAATAGAGGTGGCCGAGTGATGGAGTTTTCTTCTGCAAAGAACAACATCTCACACAAAACAAATTAAACGGAATAATAAAACCTCAAGATCTCACTAAGAGTTTAGTGACTTGCTCCGATACCAATTGAAATTTCGTATTTTATAATTACCAACTTATTATTTAATTAATTAATTAACTAAATGTGGAATAATTAAGTTGGTACTGAAACAGATATTCTGTAGCCACAGACCAGGGTTCTATAACTACATACCAGAAAACCAGAAAAGAACTAAAGTGCAGAAAATAAAAACACACAAGGTTTTTATATGTGGTATCAGCAATCCTTGCAAATTGCTACTAGTCCACGGGGCCACGCCCAGAGATAAGATTCCTTAGTAAGATCTCAAAAATACAAAGTTTTTGACTTATGCATAAATAGACTCCCTCTTATTATGTGCCGCAAGCTTGATGTATTCCACCTTGACAAATGAACCTTGCTGAACCTTCAAGAATACGAACTCCCTTCGATCTGCTTGCTTCCTCCCGAAGCAAGACTTGAACCACCTTCTCCCGAAGGCTTGAAGAACCTTCTCTCAAAGGTTTGCACTTTGTTCTCCTCCTTTGTAGAACTATTTGAAGACTCAAAACAATTATAATGACACTGAAAAACAGAGGTAGAGTCGAACTCACTCACCTCTACAAAACAAAGACTCTCTTTTACAAATAAGAATTAAATACAAAAGGAGGTAACTAAATCCTAGCAACCAATATGAGTATTTATAGTCATTATACTCATATTGGGCAGCTAATACATGGTCTAAACTGACCTAAGCCCACAAGGAAACTTTCCTAAAAGAATTCTTCAATTTGACAGGATTTCCTGATTCTGTAGCTACATAATCGTGAGCTATATATGGTAACAATCCATCCTTTGATGTAGGAATCAAGGATTGCCTTTTATAACCTAATCATACAATAAAACTCAATTATATGGTCAGATTCAATGAGGCAATCGGCTAGAAAAAGAAAGCTCAAAAAGATTTGATTTTATCATAATAAAGCCACACTATTTTTGGCAAACTTTCCTAATATAGAAAAGTTTGTCATCAATTATACCTTTATTATTTAAAACAAATAAAACATATATCAATAATATATTTATATACAGCCGAATATAATATGAAAATACAAAATATTTTTGTCAAATTAAATATTCCAAAAATGGAATTAACAAGATGGTATCGAGATTCTAATAATCATGCTGGGGCGTGTAGCCCTAATCAGATAAGTGACTGATGAATAAGTCACGAACTTAAACCAGATAAGTGACTATGGAGTCACAAACTTGAATCAGATAAGTGACTAATGAATGAGTAACGAACTTGGGCTTCGCACCCTCAGCCATGTGACGATGCAGTCACCTGGGCCTTTTGGCCCTGACACTAAGTAACTAGCCTTTAAACTAGACAAGCACTTTTGTTTTCATCGAACTTAAGGTCGGTCAAGCATTTCATGCTTATGACAATAATGCTTATGTCGGTTAGATCTAATCTTTTTGGCTTGGGTTAAACACGCTAATACCGCTATTGACTCATAAGCAAATACCATGTGACCAGTGCTCAGTTCTACTGCTGAACTTGACTAATAAGTCACAGCTTCACAATCAATAATGACACCATTGCCTATTCTGACTAATAAGTCAGTACCATTCATAGATAAGTAAGACTGCTAAGCATTTAATTTGTAATCAATGTCCACATATAGAGCACTCAACATGCCTCATTAACAACCATGCATGTCACACATTGGGTGCAGTTTTCTTACCTCTGGTTCGAGCGTGAAATAATAAAAGTACGACCCTTGAGAATGATCAATCCTTTGATCCCTTAGCGGTCACCTAGTCATAACTAAATAAAGAATTCCATCAATAAAAATCAATAATAAAAGGTTCATGATCTAAACCTCACTCCCGGGACCCCGAATCGTACTAAAACGATTAGTAGATTCGATCCCGAGCCTTAGGAATTGAAATCCGAGCCAAAAACCCTCAAAAGTACCCAAAATAGTACCCTGGAAAAACAGGGTAGTGCTACAGTGCTGCCCCCAATGCCATAGCGCGACAAGCAAGGCTGCTATGCCCTGGCAGCGCTGTAGCGCCCATCCTTGGGTGTTGTAGCGCCAAAACCAGGGTGTTTCAGCTCTGGTTTTTCCCCTTCGAGTTCTCCAATTTCCAAACTTCAAGAACTGATTCCAAACCTCAACCAAACTCACAAATGAACCCAAAAACCCATTCTACAAGTCCTAGGCATCAAACCCCAATCAAACTTTGCCAAAAACTTCATTGAATTCTCAACTATTCAATCCAAAATTCCAGCTGAAAACTAATAGAAAAACAGGGCAAAAACCAGAGTTTCCATGGCTAAAATCTTACCTCAAGCTCAAGATTAAACCCTCTTCAATGGTTGAACACAATCCTAGACCTTCAAGGCTTGAATCCTCAATTGGAGCTTCAAAACTCCAAAGGAAAAAGAAGAAAAAAATGATCGGGAGAAGAAGAAGAAGAGGCTCTGTTTTGGTTTAATTTTCTACAGCCTTCTAGTTCATATATAACCTTAGGTCAAAATACCAAAATGCCCCTAGGTCATATTTATTTCCTTAACAGCCCCCAAGGGCAAAATCGTCATTTCTTGACTATCTCGTTAATTAAAATTAATGTCCTCCAATTCTCGTTATTCCAAATATTCTCAAATACTAATAAATCATATCCCATTGCCCTTTAATTCCCGGTAATGTACTAATCATCAAATTACCCTGAAACTCACCCCAAGCTCTGAAATTAACCCCATTATGACCAAACCACTAACTTGTATTCAAAGATCGTCTCATGCTAAATAGCTCGAACAAATCCACATTATAATGTGGCCTCATCAATAAATTACCAACATACATGAAAATATACAAATATTCCCTCAACGGGCCAAACTACCAAAATGCCCTTATAATGAAAAGTGGACCCACATGCATGCATTTATCATCATATAATAATATAATTCACATAATCATGCATATAATCATTTAATGGCATAATAAATCAATTATGGCCTTCCCGACCTTCTAATCCGACCATTAAACCTCATTAGGGATTTTGGGGCATTACAGTCGCGATGCTCTACAAGTCAGAGAGCCCCCCCCCCCCCCCCCCCAAATAATCTCCCTGGACACACACTGCAGCACCAAGGCGATTCAGAGAATTACCCTAGCCTTTGAGTTCATGCAAGCCGCATCGCTCTAAGAACAGCGTCGCGGTGCAACCCCGTGAATCCAAAATTTCAACATTTTCCATCTATTTGCTCCGAACCAAAATTCCTAAAAATAGTCCCAAAGTTGTACCAAAGTCCCAACTGAGCCTAGAACTCTTAATAACACAACATAAGAAACAAAACCAACCCAAAAACCAAGCCAAAACCTTACTTCATCTCAAAATTCAAACCACAAGACAAACCTCGTAAAACTTAAACCACACCGAAAATTCATCAATAAAAAGAGTATGAATCCTTACCCCAGCCGTGTATTATGACCCTAAGCTACTCTAATCAAATCCTAGCTCCACTTCCTTCAATTACCAAGCTTTAACCTCCAAAAATTCAAAGGTCCCCCAAGCACTCCAAGGAGAAAGAGAGCTGAACTGAGAGTAGTGTTTGAGTGAATGACCCACTTTCTGAAAGCTTCTAAGTGATTAGGTTGTTCCAAGGCTAGGGAAAAGACCAACTTACCCCTAGCCTTTACCTTAGTTCTCTAATACCCCCAAGGGCAAAATCGTCTGTTGCCACCATTTTCCCGCTAACCTCAAATTTCATTTAAAATTCTCAATTAATCCCACTAATCTTCCAAACACTAATATTTTCCCTCAATTATAACTCATACTCCAATACCCCAGGTAATTCACCAAATTACTAAAATACTCCTAGGCTCACCCCGAGCCGGGTATTAATCCCCGACATGATGTTTCTGCCAAATTGTTCACAAGGATCGCCTCGTGCCACATATATCAAATATATCTACATAATAATTTGGTCCCACTCACAAAGCACATATAATTACAATTATACCACCTATGGGTCAAAATTACGAAAATGCCCTTTTTCACCAAAACGGGCCCACAATCACATTTAATACACATAAGCATACATAACCAGTCATATTATAATACAACTCATATATTTCACATAATCACACACATCTTCAATTAAACTCACATATAAATCCATTTATGCCCTCCTGACACGTTAATCAAGGCACTAATCCTTATTAGCAAATTTGTGACATTACAGACCGTACATATGGTGCTAGTGATGCAAAGTATGCGGTCACACACTCTATTAGGCATCGATCATACATATGGTGATGGTGATGTAGATTGCCTGATATTGATTAATATAGAATTTTATGTTGATTATCGTTTATATGTGTGACCGTGATTTATAAATTATGTGAACTTTTATCTATATCAATTGTTATATGTTCTTGCTGTAATTTTTATGCATGTCTT
Source organism: Humulus lupulus (assembly GCF_963169125.1). Lineage (NCBI taxonomy): Eukaryota > Viridiplantae > Streptophyta > Magnoliopsida > Rosales > Cannabaceae > Humulus > Humulus lupulus. The sequence continues at coordinate 189,730,530 of NC_084798.1, read as the reverse complement.
GTGAAACTTTTCTTGCTGGGCCTCGGCTCATGGGTGCACTTTGGTGCAGGTAAGGGCAAACTAGACATAATCGGTCATGAGTTTGAGAGCTTTGGAGTGGCGCGTACATATCCAGCCAGCTTGGCTGCCACGGTTGAGTAGTATGAGGGACTTAGGTTACCAACCTGATTTTTCCGCTTAGGCCGGCTACTTTTGTAACTTTGAGTGTAATTACTTTTCATTTAAAAACTCTTGTTGGGATCCCTATAATCGTTTTTAAGTTTTAATGGAGAAATTTTGTACCTTTTTGACCTAAATTTTTAATACCTAACCTTTGATTAGTCTTAATTACACTTTTGAATGAGTCGCTTAATGAGTTGAGCACTATTTTAAACACAATGTAACGGTCCTGGTTTAGCAGGGCGTTACAGCTACTAATCTAGCCTTAAAGGTTTGTATGGTGCCATCGGTATGGTATTTCATTCTAAATACCCATTTACATTCAATTGGTTTAGACCCCTTTGGAAGGTCAACCAATTCCTAAGTGTGGTTAGACATAATTGAATCCATTTCATTATTAATTGCCTCCTTCCAAAAGGTGGAGTCCCTTGAGGACATAACTTCTTTGAAAGTTTTAGGATCATCTTCTATTTGAAGTACTATTGGATATTTGCAAGTGACTTCCTCATTATTACCCTCTATAAGTTATAGTGTCTCTATTTGAGAACACTTCTCACTTGATCCCAAATTTTTGAGCCTTTGGCTCATTCTAGGCAATTGAGGTTGCTCACCAACCATTTTAGGAGTCTCATCTTGAGGCTCTTTAATTTGAGTTTGCTCAATTAACTTGTTGTCATTGCATGACATATTCTCAAAGAACTCAACCTTTTTTTTATTCAATTACATTAGTGTTGGATTTTATGCCATTGCAATACAATATTTCTTATGTAACACATTTTATTATAAATAAAAAATAGAAATCAGTTTGTGTATCAATTGCATTGCTCACGTGTTTTATTACATGATTATTTATTTAATACAAACGTATATAAAATCATGAACATGTGTAACTAGTTACAATTATAGTGACTAGGTCACACTAGATTATAATTGTAATTACATATGTTCAAAAGAATTAGTCCTAAGATTAAATCACTGCACATAATTTTTACTGATTTAGTAATCTACGATATGATCTACTTACCAAATGGTGTGGCGTCCTATCCAAGACATTGACCAAGTAGATAAGGTTGGATGTATCTAGTTACATTGGACTAGGACCGACATTGATTATTGATAGATAAGTAGTATCGTTATTATCAATTCTAATCAGTGTTACAACGTTGACCATAGGTCAAGTTGATCTCAATTTTGAGTGATAATATTTCTATTAATTATATTATCTAAAACTTTTGACTTGTTCTTTAAAAGGTTACCCTACGGCATAACCTATACTTACATCTTGGAGATCCAAAGGTGTAATTGAATGAGAGTACTTATCATATATATGAAATCTGTAACTTCCAAAATAAAAGTGAAAATATGATTTCGTTAATAACTTAGTTCAAATGGTTAAATGATTGAGTACTCATTTCTGTAAATAAGTTTATGAAATTATCATTTATAAGGAACTTGGTAGGAGTTAAGGATAAAATAGCAATGACGGGTGAAACGGTAAAATTCACCCGACCCATTAGTAGGTCATCGATAGAGGATTGGCTAATGGTAATGGTTATAACAATGAATAATGTATTGACATTAGTGAAAATACATTCTATGAATTCAAGAGTCCAATTCCGAGTCTATAGTGAAGTCACGAGGAATTAATAAGTTGTGAGACAATTTATTCTATAAATAAACTCACGATACCTTATTGTAGTTTGTATTCATGGATCCATGGTCCCCATGTATTCTTTGATTAAACCAAGTCTCAATGTCTCAAATACTTGATTTAATTATCAATTTAGAACATCGAACTCACTAGGTCAATTTTGTGATATTTATATAAATTATGAATTAGAGAAAAGAAGAAAGTTATTGTAAAATAATGGGCATATTTATTAATAATGATAAATTAGTGTTAATATTAAATCAAGTTTCAAATTATAAATAGTTAATTTGAATAAGGATTTAATTAATTAATTATAAAATGTATAAATAAAAGGGTCTTGAATTTGAGTTAATTGGGTCCTAAATTTAAGACACACATCATGAGCCCAACCCACATGGTGTGGGCCAGCCATGATAGGGCATTATTTACATTCTATTTTATAATTAATTAATTAAGAAAATAACCCATAGATGTGTCTATAAATAGAATGTTATAGCTAAGGTTCTCAAAGACAAGTTTTGGTAAGCGCTCAGTTAAAGAAAACCCTATATTACATTCTTTTAGCCACTCTCTCTTCTTCTCTTCTAGATCTTTATCTCGTGTGTTGAGAATATTGCCCACACTAGTTAGGCTTGGTCAAAGATTGGCGAGGAAGATTGTGGTTGCGTTCGTGTTTTAATTCTTGGCAATTCCTAGCAATCAGAAAAGGACAAAAAGATAGAGAACTGAACGGGTGGAGTCTCATTAATTCCGCTACTGATAAATAGTAATTTACTTTTTCTTTGTTTTATTATTTAATTTCAATAGATGCATGTTCCAAGATTTCTATTTATGTTTGATTAAATTAGAAATCACATGATAATAAGCAAGATCATGTACATGTGTTTCCTACAATTAGACTCCAAGTCTAATAATCTATAAGCTTTGCTATTTTGAGCATAACCCACAAATGCACATCTTATAACCCTTGGACCCAACTTGGTCCTTTTAGGATCCGTATTCTTGCAATAAGCAAGACACCTCACACTTTAAGATAACAAATGTTTGATTTCTTTCCTTTCCATAACTCACATGGAGATATATTATTTTTCTTCATGGGAATACGATTCAAAATATGACAGGCGGATAGCAAGGTTTCACCCCAGAAACTAAAACTCAATTTTGAATGTAATAGCATAGCATTAATCATCTCAAGAAATGTTCTATTTTTCCTTTCCGCTATACCACTTTGTTGTGGAGTACAAGGGGCAGTACATTCATGTATTATTCCATGCACTTCACAAAACACGTTGAAATCATTTGAAATATATTCACCACCCCTATCACTTCTAAGCACTTTTATTTTCATTTCTAATTGATTTTCAACTTCTACTTTATATACTTTAAACACATTAAATGGTTCATCTTTATTCTTAATAAAATATACATATGTGAACCTAAAGCAATCATCTATGAAAGAAATAAAATATATACTTCCTCCTCTAGTTAACATTTCATTTAGTTCACATAAATCACTATGTATCTGTAAGGACCAATATTTTGTGTATGACAAATTAGGTCCAGTCGCGTTTGGAATGGACTTTTGTTATGTCTGGAGTATATTCGTTTTTAGTTTGAGTCCACGTCAGCTTGTGTGTAAAGCAAGGCTATTAGTGAGTTACAGCTGTTAGTTGGTTCGGGATTATACCTAATTGCAGCCAAGGATATATATTGGGCTGGTTAATTAGTTATAACCAACTCTCTTTGTTCGATAGATTGGATTGGATATTTTTGCTCTGTTTTCTTTCACTGATTTTTGCAGGTGTTGGCAAGAAATTCCATTGAAGATGGTCGAAGCTTTCTGTGCAAGCATTGAAATCAAGCCGTGATTGCTGAAGGTGTTCAGCTGGGTCTTGATGTTATAGATCCGAAGGTTTTCAATTTTGAGACATTGTTGAAGGGAGTTCAACATTGAAGCAAGGGGATCTTGCATTTATAACCAAGGGATTTGGTTGGTTAGGGTAAATAACTTCACTGTATTTTGAGATAGTTTGTACAGTTTTTACATATTGAATCTTGAACTGGTTTAGGTAAAATTACTTCTGAATATAGTGAGAGTTTTTACCCTGGTTTAGGGAACCCAAGCACTAGTCGGCTGAAATGTGTTTTCAGTGCAGATGAAGCTTGTAATTTTTGTGTGTCAACTTTTATAATTGTGTAGTGAATATCCAAGCATAAATCAAGCTAAAGATTGTAAAACTAGAAAGATAGGCTAAAACTTTGGTTTTTCAATTGGTATCAGAGCCAGGTTATTCTATTTTTTTTTTCGATCCTCCTATCTTTTGTGTACTGAGATTGAGTTGTGATTTTTTCTCGTGTAATTCGCAATTCTTTTTTTCTGGGATCACCAGTTGACACCGACCCCCTCTGAGTTCCGACTCTTGGAATATATTTCCTTTTGCTATTGTTCAATTATGTGTACAGAATGGAGATGTTCAGAGAAGGAGGTTCTACATCTCGACCCCTAATGCTTGAAGGGGAAAATTATCCTTACTGGAAGACAAAAATACGTGCATTCTTGAGAGCTATTGATGAACGGGTGTGGATGGCTGTTGAAGATGGATGGAAGTGTCCAACCGTTGTTGAAGATGAAGTTGTTAAGCCTAAACAAATGAGTCTATGGACTACAGAAGAGATGGAAAGGGCCAATTTCAATTCAAAGGCTATGCATGCTCTCTTTAATGCAATTTCTACAAATTAGCTAAAAGTCATAGCCAACTGTGAAATTGCCAAAGAAGCTTGGGAGAAACTGAGAATAAAGAATGAAGGAACTGATGCTGTAAAGAAGTCCATACTGAGGGCTTTGGCAAAAGCATTTGAAAATCTGTCTATGGAAGAGGAAGAAACTGTAGCGGAGTTCCATGCCAAATTGTGCGATATCTCAAATGAATCTTATGCACTTGGAAAGACTTATTCAAATGCAAAACTGGTTCACAAGGTGCTTGGAGTTCTGCCTCGGAAGTTCATGTCAAAGGTTACCTCTATAGAAGAAATGTGAAATGTCGAGGAACTTGATCTTGATGAGTTAATTGGGTCATTACAGAACTATGAAATGAGTCTCACCCAGTGGAAGAAAGGCAAGAAGCAGAAAGATCCCGAAAAAGAAAAAGCTGATAACAGTCTTGCATTTGTGCATAAGGAGGAAAAGAAGTTGATCTCAGATGCATCTGAGGGTTTTACTGATGAGACTTTCGCGCTGCTGACCAAGAATTATGCAAAATTCTTGAAGAGGAATTACAAGAAAAACTTTCCAGGAGGAAAAGAAAATGGGCTCAGAAGAAATTTTGGTGGAAACAATAAGCAAACTCAGAAGTTTGGCGACAAGAAAAACAGGGGAATACAATGCTGAGAATGTGAGGGATTTGGACATATTCAAACTGAGTGTGCCAACACTCTTAAGAAGAAGAAAGCCTTAGCAGCTACATGGAGTGATAGTGATGAAGAAAAGAGCTCCACTTCAAGTGACAAGTCTGATGAAGAGAAACAGGTGGTGGCTTTTGTGGCAGAGAGTCATCAATCAATGTGTTCAGAGGAAGATGAAAACACAAGCTCAACAGATGAGGACAGTGACGAGAGACAACATGCATATGAAGAGATGTTCACTCAATGGGAGTATATGGCTAAACAAATCAAAGGTCTCACGAGTGCAAAACAACAACTTGAATCTGAGAAGGATGAGTTGGAGGACACTGTGAAAAAGCTCACAAAACAGCTTGATGAGAAGGACAGTGAGATTTACAAACTTACTGCAGATTTAATAAGGGCTAGACAATCTCTTGAGTTTATCCCTCCAGGAACTGCTGCAATTAACCACACCTTGCAGTTACAAAAACCATATGGAGATCGAACATCCATTGGGTACAAAATGCTTTACAAGAAAGGGGAGAATTTAGGAATTAATGATCCCTCTTCGTCTAAGAACAAGGAAGATAAGACTCATGATGAATCAATGCACAATACCTTCAGTCCTGGTTTTCCAGATTCCACTAAACGGATCAGTGTCTCATCTGGACCCATAAAGTTGAATTACGAAGGAAGGAAGACTATCCTGGATGGTCAGATTCACAAAGAGAGATGTGTTCCCATTTGTCATTTTTGTGACAAAAGAGGACATATTAGGCCCAGATGCTACAAGTTGCAGGCATATTTGAAAGCTATGATCGATCGTCCGAATAGCTTTCCACAATTGAATCGATTTACGGGAAAGTTGTCATCTAGTGAGTGGAAACCAAAATCTGATCTTAACAAGAGTGCTGCATTATTTGCCCACACCTCTCTTTCAGCTTTTCAAGAAGACCAATGGTACTTCGATAGTGGATGTTCTCGCCATATGACCGGCAACAGAAATGTGTTGGCAAACTATAAAGAAGGAAAGGAGGGAGCTGTGACTTTTGGTGATGGGAACAAGGGTCAGATATTTGGAAAAGGTGATCTGGTGCTAAATGGAGTAGCTCTATTAACTGAGGTGTTGTACGTCAAAGGTCTCAAGGCAAATCTTATTAGCATCAGCCAACTCTGTGACAATGACTTCACTGTAAGTTTCTCTAAAACTCACTGTCTTGTTTCAACTAATGGGTGCTCAGTCTTGACAGGTAATAGAACCAGCGACAACTGCTATGCACTAAGCAATCAAGTCTTATGCAACAGATCTTTTCTTGATAAGCCAGACCTGTGGCACTATAAACTGGGGCACTTGAACTTCAGAGACTTGAAGAGAATTGTGAAACTACAAGTTGTTCGAGGAATCCCAGAGATGAAAGTCACTAGAGACAGGCTGTGTGGACATTGCCAACTGGGAAAACAGACAAAAGCATCACATCCTCCTGTAAACATGCTTCTCACCTCCCGTGTGCTAGAGTTAATTCATGTGGATTTAATGGGACCCATGCAGAATGAAAGTCTAAGTGGTAAAAGATTTGTCATGGTTCTTGTTGACGATTACTCTAGGTACACTTGGGTAGATTTCCTCAAAGAAAAGTCAGACACTTTTGGACTCTTTTCAGCCTTAGTTCTCAGACTCCAAAATGAAAAGGAATCTAAAATTGGGAAAGTCTATCGTCTTCGAAGTGACCATGGAAAGGAGTTTGAAAACATTGTGTTCTCTGATTTTTGCGATCAGTTAGGAATAAAACATGAGTTTTCAGCTCCAAAAACCCCTCAATAGAATGGGGTTGTTAAAAGGAAAAACAAGACCCTGCAGGAAATGGCTCAGATAATGATGCATGCTAAGGATATTTCTAAGAGGTTTTGGGCTGAAGCAATTAATACAGCTTGTTATATCTGCAATCAGGTTCATTTGAGAACTGGCACGACACAGACTGCCTATGAGCTTTGGAAAGGAAGGACTCCTAATGTCAGTCATATGCACATTTTTGGATGTGTGTGCTATGTCTTAAATGATCGAGAACATTTAGGAAAATTTGATCCAAGGAGTGATGAAGGAGTGTTTCTTGGGTATTCACTTAACAGTCGTGCCTATCATGTGTTCAACAAAAGAACTCGTTCAGTGGTTGAGTCCATCAATGTTCGATTTGATGACTTGGAAAATTCTGAAGAACCAGTGGCAGATGATGAAACTCCAGTCTTAACTACACCTGTTCCAGTCACAACTAGCCAAAATCAAATGGTTCCTGACACTCCATCTGGGTCACTTCATACTGAACCAACTGCATCAGAGGAACAAGAAGCCGGTCCTAGCGGCTCACAGTGTGATGAGGAAGCTACCAGTGTTCTGCAAAAGGAATCTCAACATGCAAAACTTTATAAAAATGGACCCCCTGCCTGGATTCAGAAGGCTCATCCCCCTGATATTGTTATTGGAAATCCAAATGCTACCATGGTAACCAGAAGAAAATTACAAAATCTGATTGCCTTTGCCTGTTACTTATCTCAGATTGAGCCAAAAAGTGCCAAGGATGCTCTTTTAGATGAGTTCTGGCTTGCTGCTATGCAAGATGAAATGTTCCAATTCAAACGAAATGATGTGTGGACCCTAGTACCCCTACCTGAAGGAGCTAATGTTGTTGGAACTAAATGGATTTTTAAGAACAAATCAGATGAGTTTGGCACTGTCATAAGAAATAAGGCAAGGCTAGCTGCACAAGGCTATAATCAGGTGGAAGGAGTGGACTTTGAAGAAACCTTTGCCCCAGTTGCACAGTTGGAGTCTATTCGGTTACTTCTTGCAATTGCATGCCATCTGAGGGTCAAATTACATCAAATGGATGTAAAAAGTGCGTTTCTGAATGGTATTCTCCAAGAGGAAGTTTATGTGAAACAACCTCAAGGTTTTGAGGACCCTCAGTTCCCTGACTATGTTTTCCACCTGAAAAAGGCCCTATATGGATTAAAGCAAGCTCCTCGCGCATGGTATGACAGACTTACTACCTACCTTCTGTCCAATGGATTCACCCGTGGTAGTGCAGATAATACCCTCTTTATCAGGTATCTCACTGATGGAATATTTGTTGCACAGATATATGTGGATGACATAATTTTTGGGTCAACTTGTGAGAGTGAGGTTACTAGGTTTGTAGATCTTATGCAAAGTGAGTTTGAGATGAGTCTAATAGGTGATCTATCTTATTTTCTAGGACTTCAGATTAAGCAATCAGATCAGGGAATGTTTATTTCTCAGTCTAAGTATACCAAGTCCATGTTAGAAAAATTTGGTTTCTCTCAGGTCAACACATGCACGCACTCCTATAGGCACTACCTCTAAACTCAATAAAGATGAATCTGGGGACCCGGTAGATCCAACCCTGTACCGTAGCATGATAGGAAGCCTGTTATATCTCACAGCTAGTCGTCCTGACATTTCCTTTAGTGTTGGTCTATGTGCCTGTTATCAAGCCAATCCCAAACAGTCTCATCTTACTGCTGTCAAACGTATTTTTAAATATCTTGCAGGGACTATCGAATTTGGTTTATGGTATTCATGTGATACAATTATGTCCTTGGTAGGGTATAGTGACTCTGATTGGGCAGGATCTCTAGATGATAGGAAAAGTACTTCTGGGGGTTGTTTCTATATCGGGAACAATTTGGTGTCTTGGTTTAGCAAGAAATAACATTATATTTCACTCTCCACTGCTGAAGCAGAGTACATTGCGACTGGCAGCTGTTGTACTCAGCTCATCTGGCTCAATAAGATGCTCACTGATTATGGCTATCCCCAAAAGTCATTGACCCTCTTTTGTGATAGCACAAGTGCCATTAACATTTCCAAAAACCCAGTTCAACATTCAAGGACCAAACACATTGACATACGTTATCATTTCATTAGAAACATGGTTGAGTCTAAATTGCTAACAATTTCTCATGTTTCCACTAATGCCCAGTTAGCAGATTTGTTTACAAAAGCTCTTGATGCTCAAACTTATGCACATCTCCGAACCAGCATTGGTCTCTGTATCATCTGAGAGGTTCGGTGTTTCGTCTGGTCACATTTTTTTTCATGCTTTACCAATTTTTATTTTTCCTATGTCTGTGTGAAGTACTTGTATCTTGGTCACTGCTTCTTACTCATACTATTGTTTTTCCAAGATTTAGAATTGAGCCCTTATTTTCTCCAGCTCAAAAGGCTACCATTATTGGATGCAATGGGAAGAGTTTCCTTTGTACCATCTTATGCCCTGAGGAGTTTGCTCCTCCTCTTGGTGTTTGATGAGCAAAATAAAAATAAAAGGAGATGGCTACATCTCTGATGATGAGTGAAAGCTAGTGCTGAGTATTTGGAAAACTCAGAGTGTTTGTTGTCAAAAGAGGATATATCAAATAAACAAAAAAAAAAGGGGAAGTTTTTTTTTTTCATGTTGAGTGAGTGGACCTCTTAATGATTTTGGTCCACATGAGGTCTTTTTGCACACACAGATGAAAATAATGGCTCACATCTCTTGTTAAGAAAAACTTTGTGTGTTTAGGCAGTGTTTTTCCACATGTATATATCACACATTTTTCCCTTTTTTTTTAGTAAGCATGATGTGTATATTTTGATCAGATATTTTAATCCATGTTGAGCTTATCAGAGTTGTTGTTCATAAATCTCTTCTGCCATTCAAGTGTGCATTTTTTTTATGTTGGCTGTTTGGATTCTATTCCTGTCTTTTATTCTTTTAAAAACAAAAAATGTCAGTTTTGGTCCTTCATATTATTAGTGTGGGTTATTTTTTTTAATGGGCTTTGTCATTCTTTGTGCACGGTCAATTTCTTGTGAGGGAATTTCTAAAGTCTTTCTATAAATATAACATCCCTTGAACTTGTGTGAGTTGTGTTTACAGTGGTCCAATTGCAGAAACCCTAAACAATTTGGCATTATGAAGCAAAGAGCCAATCGCCGTCGTTCCCGTCTCCGGTCTTCTTCTGTCCCCGATGTGCCGGTCTCTCCTTCTCCGGAGGTGGCTGTCTCATCCTCTGTGGATGCATCTGTGCCATCTGCAGTCGCCACATCACCCAGTCGAGTTGTGTCTCCTGCCCTTGATTCTAGTGTGGCTATTGTTTCGGTTCTGCCTACCGTCGCAGAGTCATCTCCGTCGTCGTCCCTTCCCGAGGTGGTGACTGGGTCTGTTCCTACCGTTAGTTCCTCCGGCAAAGTCCTCCATGCTCGTCCGCCTTCTTCTGTTGGTAAGTCCCCTAAATGCATTACTCGTTCCTCTACTGAGTCTGCGTCCTCCCCTGTTCCATCCTCTCCATTGCCGACCCCCACCACACCATCTATTCCTTCTCTTAAGTCGTCTGTTAAACCGTCCTTAACCAAAACCCCCAAGGCTCGGTCTGCCTCCAAACCCGCACCCCCACCTCAACTCGCTCCCCCACCCAATCCCGCACCCAAACCTGCACCCCCACCCCAACCCAAACCCGCACCTCAACCCCAATCCACACCAACACCCCAACCAAAACCTCAACCATCGCCTACCCCAAAGCCCCAGGTTCCTGTGCGGTCCAAAGGAAAAGCTAAAATGCATGAGTCCTCACCTCTTCCCAAACCACCGGCCTCAAAACGTAAACCCAAGGTCACTCCGGTTGCACCATCTCCTAAAAAGTCCAAGCTTATCACTAGTTCTAAGGATTCTGTATTTGTTGATCCATCGTCTATTCAATACTTTGTTGATGCAACCAAGGCCTCGCACTATCAGAGATGGTTTGCTGTGCGTGACGTTTGGCCTGAATATCTTGTTGTTTTAAAAGATTTTCCTTAATTAGTTGACCTTTTACAGTCTAGGCAGTGGGTTAATACCGTGTCTAAATTGGTGTCCCCTCATCCCATTCTCATTAGGGAATTTTATGCAAATTTAGATAAGTCTATTGTCGATGGGAAAAATGAGGACTTTCTTACTGCATTTGTTCGAGGTAGTCGTATCAAATTTGCACCATCCACTATATCCCGTGCACTAAAGATTCCAAAAGTTCTTAAACCTGCATATAATAAGTCATATCGTCCAGATCAATCTACAATGGGTCATGTTTTAACTGGCCAGCATGATTATGTGTGGGGGAATCATGAGATTCCAGTGACTAAATTGACTCCCTTCTATCGGATTCTGCATCGTGTGGCCCTCTATAATTGGTTTCCCAATTCTCACCTTTCCTCTATAACTCTTGAGATTGGGAAATTTTTATATGCTGTGGGTACCAGCGTGTCAATTGATTTGGCTACTCTAATTTTTGATCGTATTGTTGATGTCGCCTCCTCCACTGGTACTCGTAACAAGTTGCCATTTCCGAGCCTGATTCAGCAGATTATTCAATCTGCCAAACCATCGCTGACCTTTCATGACTTTCAGGTTCCCAATCCTATTTTGAGTAAAGGATTTTTGGCCACTCTTAAAAGGAAAGTCTCCTCTACTGCTCCTTCTTCTTCATAGCCATCTAAGCCCCAAGCTCCAATGTTTAAAGGTCTGTCGGATTCTAGTTGGCAAGTCCAGTTGTATACTGAGTTCAAGGCATATACTAAACGGTACAAGAAAGATCAAAAGAGGCAAAATGCCTTTGAAGCGTCGATGTATAAGCTACTTCATGTGGTCAAGGCTCTGGTAGTTCAGACTGAATATGGCTCTCAGTTATCGCCATCGATAGATGTCTTTTCTCCACCTTTTCATCGGGATTCCTTTGGTGCGTCTTCAGTGCCTCCTGAGTATTCGGTTCCTGTTCAGGGGGAGTCCACTACTCCAGTTGCATCTCTTGTGCCTCCAGTTTCATCTCTAGTGCCTCCTGCTGATGCAGTGTTAGACCCATCCGTTGCACCTACGCTTCCTGATGCCTCTGATAAGGCTCCTGATTCGACTGCACCTCTCCAGGGGGAGCAATAAGCTGCCGCTATCAATTGATTATGCTGGAAGATTATGATCAATGAAGGGGGAGATGATCTTCTATTTCTTCTATTGTCGTTTTGATCATGTGCTACTCTATGTTATTTTGATTGCCTGAAACTCTGTTTACTGCTTTCACACACTCTTTTATATTTGGTTTGTAATTTGGCTGTTTAAGACTCTCTTTACTGTTTGATCAGACTATTATCGGTTGAATAGTTAATCTTTTGTTTTACATTGTTTTTGTCATTAACCATAATTTGTGAAGGGGGAGAATGTAAGGACCAATATTTTGTGTATGACAAATTAGGTCCAGTCGCGTTTGGAATGGACTTTTGTTATGTCTGGAGTATATTCGTTTTTAGTTTGAGTCCATGTCAGCTTGTGTGTAAAGCAAGGCTGTTAGTGAGTTACAACTATTAGTTGGTTCAGGATTATACCTAATTGCAGCCAGGGATATATATTAGGCTGATTAATTAGTTATAACCAACTCTCTTTGTTCGATAGATTGGATTGGATATTTTTGCTCTGTTTTCTTTCTTTTTCTTTCACTGATTTTTGCAGGTGTTGGCAAGAAATTCCATTGAAGATGGTCGAAGCTTTTTGTGCAAGCACTGAAATTAAGCCGTGATTGCTGAAGGTGTTCGGCTGAGTCTTGATGCTATAGATCCGAAGGTATTCGGGTTTGAGACATTGTTGAAGGGAGTTCAACATTGAAGCAAGGGGATCTTGCATTTATAACCAAGGGATTTGGTTGGTTAGGGTAAATAGCTTCACTGTATTTTGAGATAGTTTGTACAGTTTTTACATATTGAATCTTGAACTGGTTTATGTAAAATTACTTCTGAATATAGTGAGAGTTTTTACCCTGGTTCAGGGAACCCAAGCACTAGTCGGCTGAAATGTGTTTTCAGTGCAGATGAAGCTTGTAATTTTTGTGTGTCAACTTTTATAATTGTGTAGTGAATATCCAAGCATAAATCAAGATAAAGATTGTAAAACTGGAAAGATAGGCTAAAACTTCGGTTTTTCAATATCAAATCTAACAATTTAGAATTTTTTTCAACACTTGGAAAATGTTTCTTTACCATTTTAAATTTAACACATAGTTCAAATTTATCATGCTCAACATTATCACAATCAATCAATCCACATTTAATTTCTCTTTTAATTTTGCTAAATCCTATATGTGCAAGTCTAACGTGCCACAAATTAATAAAATTGAGTCAAGTATATAACAAGAAGAACTAGAAGCTTTATTATTCATATTATCATTAGAGGTACAAAAATTTGAACATGCCATCACAAGCACATCCCTTGTAATGACCCAACTAATTCTAAGACTTTGAACCATTACAACTGGTATCAAAGCAACGGTTCATTCGCATGAAGTTCTCCTTGATACACACGCTCAAGTTCCGAATCTAACCGCCAAGTAAGTGTTTATGTTATAGTTATTATGTTTATATGTATAGCTAACATTTTAGCCTTATGTTTTTCAGTTAAGAATGAATAGAGCATTAACTTATGAGGATATCCGAGCCATTAAGACCTTAAAAAGAATTAGAGAACCAAGAAACACCGTAGGAGTGCTAGAAAGAATCACTCGAAAACTACTCTTATTCCACAGGGAGATAGGTCACCTCCAAGAAACTAAGCAAATCATGATGAGAGCAACGAAGCAATATGTTTTAGTAATTAGACTCTTTAAAGATTATCCTACTGTAATAGAAACTTTAGAAGATATATGGGAGACGATAGATGATGAGGATGAATTACCGGTAGCTATGAGATATTATTTTCTCATACTTAGGTTCACCTCTAAGATGGAGTTCCAATTCACAAATGAGCAAAAACATAGAATTTTTACGAATCTTCCTCGAGGACATTTTGAGGCTCAAGATAATGATGACTATGAAGAGATAGATGAAAATATGTTAGATGAATGATCAGATGTAGAAGATCCCAATTTTTAAGAATAGATTAGTTTCTTATTTATTTTGTTTATTTGCATTTGTGATTGTAAATAGTGAAAAACTGTTTTTTCCAAATTAATATCATTGTTATTTTGATGACATATATGAATTTGATTTTTCTTTTGCAATCATAATAAATAATAAATTTAATAAATAATGACTAAGTTCGGTGAGGGTGGATACAAGTCAATGGACCGGGTTCCATATTGAGAGTTAGGGGGCCATAGTAGTGGGAACAATTTTACTGATCCCAGCCCTCCCTCAATATGGTTAACTTTGGAACAACGATGAGTTTCAAGCCTGAGGATTAAGTCATATAGGATGATTATAAACAGACTTAGAAAATAATAAAGATGGCTTATTTTTCTAAGTATAGAAACACACTCTAATAATAAAAGAAGGCTTACATACTTTTTCCTAAGAAATCATAATTAATAGGTCTGAGTTATGTTTGCTTAGATTAAGTTTTTGCCTTAGAGCCTATTAGGGTAAGTTCTAACATGTTTTTCTCAACTGTTAGAACTCCGCTGAAGATGTTGCTTAGAAGGTCCGCTCGCACCAATGCTAACGCCTCCAACGCTGCTCCTGAGAGCAATGAAGCCCCTCTGGTTCGCAGAAGGGAAGTGTGTGCTACTGCCAACTGAAATGCACCGCTGCCGCCGGTTGACAACACTACGGAAATTTCCAGACTGCGACAGCAAGTTGAGGAATTACTATAGCAACAGCGACAACAGGCTCAGCCTCCGCCGCAACCATAGCCTCAGCAAATGGCCCCAGCACCCCATCAAGTTGGTCTATATGGGGGATGGCCAATGGAAAACTATGTGCCATACCCAGCTCAACACATGAAGCCAGTTTATGAGTGGTTTCGTAAGCAACACACTCCGAACTTTGAAGGGACAACAGAACCCTTCAAGGCAGAAGAATGGTTCAGAAATGTGGAGCTGATCCTGACGCACGTGAATCTCGGCAACGCGGACCGCATATCTTGTGTTTTGTCTCTGCTCAAGAAAGATGCTAAAATATGGTGGGACTTAGTTCAGCAGACTCACGATGTCGTCACAATGACTTGGACCAGATTTGTGGAGTTGTGACACAAAAAGTACTATAATTCGGCAGTCATCGCTTCTAGAGTCGAGGAGTTCGTTGGTTAGAAGCAAGGGAGTTTATCAGTTGCAGAATATGCTCGACAATTCGACCGATTAGCCAAGTTTGCACCAAAAATGGTTCCAACAGACTTTCTGAGGATGACCAAGTTCGTTAGAGGACTTCGGCCGAAGATTGAGCTAGGGGTTAAGCTAGCAAACCTGGGAAATCCTACCTATGCTGATGTTCTAGAAACAACAATAGAAGTAGAAAGGCTTCAGGCTAATGTTAGTAAAGAGGAAGCCAGTAAGCCTGAGCCCAAACAGCCAAGTCAACCTCAGAACGGTCGAAACAACAACAACGATCAGTCCAGCAACAACAATGGCCAGAAAAGAAGGCATCCTGACAACAAGTAGTCCGACAATGACAAAAAAGCACGGACGAATAATGGAGGTAATAGACCGGGTTATGTAGAATACCCGCAATGTGCTAAATGCCAAAAGAAACATCCTGGTGAATGTCATGCAAACACCAAAGGATGCTTCAATTGTGGTCAGGAAGGTCACCAAAAGAGGCAGTGTCCCCAGCTCAAGCTAGAGGGAAAAAGGGAAGACAAGATGGTTCCTGCCAGGGTATTTGCCTTAACCCAAGGAGAAGCTGATGCTAGCAATAAAGTGGTCACAGGTCAGGTTTCTATCCTTAATAATGTATGTTCTGTATTATTCAATTCAGGAGCCACTCATTCGTATATCTCGTTAGGAATAAAAGAAAAACTAAACAAACCTTGTGAAAGATTTAGAACTAGGTTTGTAACAGAGTTGCCATCGGGGAAAGTAGTTCTGTCATCACGGATAGTACGAGGCGTACCGATCAAGATTGAGGATGTAGAATTAGAAGGAGACCTAATAGAACTGGAGATCAAATACTTTGAAGTGATACTAGGCATGGACTGGCTAGCAAGGCATGGCGCAACCATCAATTGCAAACGCAAGAAAGTGACGTTCAAGACTCCTGATGGCCAGAGACTGTGCTTCATGGGACAAGTTTTAAGACTACGCACACCGCTAATATCATCTCTCAAAGCTCAAAGGATGATAGAAAAAGGATGTCAAGCATTCTTAGCCAGCGTCACAGATGTGGTAAAGGAAACACCATTTAAGGTTGGAGACGTTCACATTGTAAAGGAATTTCCAGAAGTATTTCCTGATGACTTACCAGGGTTGCCACCGACTCGGGAAATTAACTTCACAATCAAATTAGTACCGGGCACCGAACCTATCTCCAAGGCACCATACCGAATGGCACTTACTGAACTCAAGGAGTTAAAGACGCAGCTACAAGAACTCCTAGACTTGGGTTTTATTAGACCAAGCCATTCCCCATGGGGAGCACCAGTGTTATTTGTGAAGAAAAAGGATGGAAGGATGCAGATGTGCATAAATTACTGCGAGCTAAATAAGGTGACGATTAAGAATAAGTACCCACTACCCCAGATTGACGACTTGTTTGATCAACTCCGAGGAGCGACCGTGTTCTCAAAGATTGATTTACGGTCCGGGTATCATCAGCTCAAGGTGCGGGGAGAGGATATTCCCAAGACAGCCTTTAGAACTCATTATGGGCATTATGAGTTTTTAGTTATGTCCTTTGGTCTTACCAATGCTCCAGCCGCGTTTATGGATTTAATGAATAGGATCTTTAAGGAATACTTGGATAAATTCATCGTAGTGTTCATCAACGACATCTTGGTGTACTCAAAGGACGAAGTCAAGCATGATAAACATTTAAGGTTAATCTTGTTACGAATAAAGGAGCATCAACTCTACGCCAAGTTCAAGAAGTGTGAA
Source organism: Humulus lupulus (assembly GCF_963169125.1). NCBI lineage: Eukaryota > Viridiplantae > Streptophyta > Magnoliopsida > Rosales > Cannabaceae > Humulus > Humulus lupulus. The sequence continues at coordinate 189,713,465 of NC_084798.1, read as the reverse complement.
TTTTGGCTTTCGCAAGTAGCATTCCTCAAGCACATTGTATCTAAGGATGGAGTTGCAGTAGACCCATCTAAGGTAGAGGCTGTAAAGGATTGGCCAAGACCAAAGAACGCATCAGAGGTAAGAAGCTTTCTGGGATTAGCAGGTTATTATCGGAGGTTTGTAGAGGGCTTTTCTAAGATAGCAACTCCACTTACCAACCTAACCCGGAAGCAACAAAGGTTCAACTAGAATGATAAGTGTGAAGAGAGCTTCCATTTGCTTAAGGATAAGCTGTGCTCATCACCAGTACTCTGTGTACCAACACCCAACGACAAGTTTGTAGTCTACTGTGATGCGTCAAAGCAAGGGTTGGGTTGCGTGCTGATGCAGAATGACAAGGTGATAGCCTACGCCTCAAGGCAGTTAAAGGAGTACGAGCAACACTATCCAACACATGATATGGAGTTGGCAGCGGTGATCTTTGCATTGAAAATATGGCGCCATTATCTTTACGGAGAACGGTGTGAGATTTATATGGACCACTGTTGACGCGGTTCTTCGCCAACAGGTAATTAAGAAAATAAGAGAAAGGGATTAGTGCTTAGGTTGAACCGAAACAGATATATGATCTTAGGAAATGAAATGGTGACTCAAAGTACGTTTTTTAAGTGGTTCAAAGGTTAAAATCCTTCTACTCCACTAGTCAGTATTATTGCTATATACTGGGTATTTGATTACAGGGTATTTCTTACAATTGAGAATCCAACCCCTACTAACTCCCAAGGTCTCCATATTTATAGGAGAAGGCACCTGGGAGTTGGTAAGAAGGTCATCCCGTGACCTTCTTACCTATCATGTCAACTCTATGACATTCATGATTAATTCCTAAACCTGACACATGAGTGTGGTTAAATCAATAGGTAAGGGGATAATGGGCCGCACGGCCCAAACCAGTCGTGGGAGTCTGAATACGCACGTTCCTGCTGCGTGTCCGAGAAGTCAGGGATATATCCAACACGTGATGTATGATATATGCACGTTTACCTTGCGTGGTTGACTTTATAAGGGGTCACAACCTCCAACTCCAGCTCATATCACGAGCTGGATCTTCACTCGACCTGCGGCCTTCCGAGTCCAGACTCAATCCTTAGGCAATCTTGGCGAACCCTTAGGTTACCCCGAGCTAAGGAGGTAGGACCTTACAATGGCAACTCCGGTCCTGGGGATGTCTGCCTGGTAATCATGACTAGGTCGTACCTCAGCTCGCTAATCAGCCCGTGGGAAAATCAGGGCGTACATCTGCCCCCGAAGCCCCTGCTCGTGGTACACGATGTCGTGTAAGGCCACAGTAGGGGCTTTTAGGCTCCCCCATGAACTCTTCACATTCCACCCTTTACGCAGGCGCCTAATACGTGGAGCATCGTGGTTGGGGACGGTACGTCTTCCGAGAACTGCATTTAATGGCCTAGCTTATATCCAGCCGTTGTTTCGTATATCGAGTGGAGGGCCTTGGATCCCACATCAGGGCCATCCAATGGCCCTCTTTATGTGACCCTTCACGTATAAAAGGGGGTGGCCACCCTACGCATGGGCCACCCTTTCATTTGAAATTTCTCAGAAATTCTCTTCTTCTTCTCTCTTCATCTCAGAAGAAAAACCCTCTTCTTTCCATCTGCCACCCTCAGCATTCAAGAATCTCAGGCGTAAGGACTCCGAAGCTTTGGAAACAAATACTCCGACGAAGCTCCAACCTAGGCGACTCCTACACCCACTTTCCAGCCAAACACTATGTAAGTTTCCTGACTGTGCATGTTTTGAAAATATTTTTCACTGTAGCTTAAGTAAATATTTACTGTAGCCGCATGCAAGGGTTTACTGGTTGTTGTGGGTATGAAGGGTGAAAGCCTTTTAGATTAAGGTATTTTTGCAGTAGGGAATCACTTAGGAGTATGGTTTACAGGATGCCCTTTCTGGGGAAAATTTCTGGGCAGGATTTTTGGTATTTTGGGTGCAAAACCGGGTAGCTTAGGGGACACGCTTCACAGGCAGTTTTGCCTTTCATGCCTATTGGAACTTTCCCTCCAAGGAAACATTTTAACCTGACCCTCCTGACACACGAATTCTGAGTAATCGGGGATCTGTTGGGAGCACAGGCGCGTGTTCATAGAACCACGTGGTCTCACTCTCCACGAGCTGGGCTTACCTTAGCTCGTGCAAAGAACATTTGATTTTTCCTCATGCTTGGGTCGCCTTTTCTGAAATCTTTTCTTTTGTTCGCTAGGTGACCAGATGGCACCGAAGAAGAATGCTCCAAAGAAGACCGCTGGCAGCTCGTCCTCCCAGCAAGACAAAGGAAAAGCGGTGATGCCCGAATCCCCGATCCCCAACTTTGGGCCTGCGGTGGAACAGGAGCTCGAGGTGGCTCCTGACGCGTTCTTTGAGGCGGAGAGGATCGTCTCAAAGATTACCGACCAGACGAAGGTCAACAAAATCTTCCTCTCCCACAACATCTGGCTGGGGAGAGCATTAGTGATTGCCCGACCTCCCGCGGAAGGCGAGCAGAGCTGCGCGCCGCTCGACAAGGCATTCGCGGCCTGGATCGACGAGCACTTCAAGGCGGGGGCCTTCCTCCCGTTGGACCAGTATTTTTCTGACTTCCTCAACTTCGTGAGGTTGGCCCCATTCCATCTCCCCCCCAACTCTTATCGGCTGTTGGCGGGGTTACGATATTTATTCTTGAAACAGGAGTGGGGGGTCCCCACTCCTGCGGATATTTTGTACTTTTTCTGCCTCAAGGCTTGCCCGGAGCAGTGGGGGCGAGGCGATGGGTTTTATTACTTAACCCGATTCCCCAACACGGCTGCGATCATCGAGCTGCCCAGCCACCCCAACGACTTCAAAGATCAATTCTTTATGTCGACGGGGTTCGTAAGTGCTTTTTAACCTTAGCTTGTAAGTTAAGTGTCATTTAGCTCCTCCTGTATCCTTTTATGACTTAGACTAATCCTGCAGCTATCTTCGTGAGGACAGAGAAATCTGTGACCCTCGGGGCCCAATACGAGACACTAGCGGGCTTGCCCCCCAGTGAGAAGGATTACCGCGCGCTCGTAACAGACGAGATGATGGTGGCCTGCAAGCTGATTTTCCCAAATCAGACTTTGAACCTAAGGAGGCCTCGGGGGCTTCCTCTAGCTCGCGACACCTGACCTACCATCGTGGTAGAGGTCGCGGGAAATGAAGACGAGGAGGACGAGGCTCCCCTCGTGAGGAACAGGAAGCGGGCGCTGGAGGTCACCCAGAGAACGGGTGAGGAGAGGATCCAGTCCGGAGCAGCCGCGGGTCCTTCTGGCCAAGGTAACCCTTACATGTTTAGGAATTTAGATAGGGCCATTGCCGACCCCCGGCTAGCTAGGTCCAATCCCAGACAGATCGTCCAACGTCACCGAAGGGATCCGGACCTGGATACAACCCTGCTCCACTGTGTCGACCAGCTCGTGCTGGACTACCAAGATAGCCGACCTAGGGGTACCGTAGTCGTAGATAACACCCTAGCCTTTAGGTCGATCCTATTCGAGGAGTATGGGACCAACCTTCGGTCGTGGCCATCACTCCGGAGGGGTGCCGTAGCTCCGGTACTTAGGCAATATGTAGAGGAATCTAGCCCGGAACCAAAGTTGGATCCAGAACTTGCACCAGCTCGGGAGATAATCGACTTAGATTCTCCCGTGGGAGCTCCGGAGCCGATGGTCGTAACCATAGGTTCTTCTAGCTCGGGGGGTAGGATCCCTTTTAGTATACATATACTTGAATTTCTCTTCGCTTTTGCTTTTGAATGGCTGTTAACTTTTGCACTAACCATATCTTTGTTTTGACAGAAGAGATGTCTCAGCCCGACGAGAGTCTGCGGGGTGCGTTCGCCGAGGGGAACCCCTCAGCTGGGGCCTCTGGGCCAAGAATGAAGAGGCTCAGGACGTCTAAGCATGCCACCGGGACCCCCACCAAGTCTCCTGCAAAGGAGAAAGAGCAACCCCCGGCTGCCCAGGTCGTGGGAACAGTTCCTCCTGCTACAGGGGGAAGCAACATGCCCCCACCCCCTCCGCGAGCTCTGGCCACCGCTCGGGACGCAGGAACGGAGCTCGAGGCTTCGGCGATTGTACCCTCCAAGGTACGTATCCCAGTCAATCCCCAGGACCTGGAGAAGATTCCAGACGCCTTCCGAGGAACAGTGTATGAGTCGGCGAACTACGCCGTCAGCCACATATACAAGTTCAACGAGAAGGAGCTCCGGGCCATCGAAACCAGGAGCCCGGTGGGCGTGCTGGAGTCTTCACTGGGCATGGCCATGACGGTAAGCTAACCTTAACCTTTGGTGGTTTTTTATTATTACACTTTGCCCTGTTTTTTCTTTCTTCTCTTTTTTCTAAGGCAATTGCCTTTCCGCTTTCGCAGAGCGCCGTTGCCCTTCATCGGAGCATCACCAGGACCAAAACTCAGCTCGAGGAGATGAGGAACGAGCACCAGACGGCCGTGGACACCCACCAGGCTTCTCTGCAGGTGGCTAAGGATGCCTTGGCGGCATCCCAAGCCGAGCTGGAAGAGACTCGCCCGAAGCTTCAAGAGCTCGAGACCGCCCTTGCCACTGCGCGGGCAGACCTAGATGCCGCAAAGGCGGAGGCCAAGGCCGAGCTGGCGACCGAGCGGGCAACTTCAGAGGCCGCCATGGAAGACATGTTCTACCATTGCTGAGCCTATAACCAGGACGCCGACTTCTCCTTCCTGGCAGCGAACATCTGGGAGCGCTTGCTGGTGAAGTTCCAAGCTCGCCTCGATAAAGAAGCGCCCTCCAAGGCCGGAGAAGGCTCCGGCGCAGCCGAGCAGGGCAAGACGGCGACCTCCAAGGGGCCACCTGGCGGAGCTTAGGGCCTTCCTCTCTCATGCCCTTTCCTTCAATATTTTTTAATAATTTTTTTTGTGTAACCTTTGTATGAGGTGCTTCCACCTCGAGACAATTTAACTATCAACTTTATTTTTAATTGATCTACTCCCCTTTGCCTCTACGCATTTTAGTTACAATTTTGAAAAACTTAGTCCACGTTAATCTTTATCTATATCTCGAGCCCTTTAGGAAGAACAACGATCGATAGATTTAAATTAACTTCCAAGTTTTTTGACCTGGTTATATCCAGGAACTTAATTTGAAAACTTAGTTCGTGTTAATTTTTATCAATATCTCGAGCTCTTTAGGAAGAACAATGATCAATCGATATGAATCAACCTCTAAGTTTTATGACCTGGTTATATCCAAGAACTTAATTTGAAAACTTAGTTCGTGTCAATTTTTATCAATATCTCGAGCTCTTTAAAAAGAACAACGATCAATCGATATGAATCAACTTCTAAGTTTTATGACCTGGTTATATCCAGGAACTTAATTTGAAAACTTAGTTCGTGTCAATTTTTATCAATATCTCGAGCTCTTTAGGAAGAACAACGATCAATCGATATGAATCAACCTCTAAGTTTTATGACCTGGTTATATCTAGGAACTTAATTTGAAAACTTAGTTTGTGTCAATTTTTATCAATATCTCGAGCTCTTTAAAAAGAACAATGATCAATCGATATGAATCAACTTCTAAGTTTTATGACCTGGTTATATCCAGGAACTTAATTTGAAAACTTAGTTCATGTCAATTTTTATCAATATCTCGAGCTCTTTAAAGAACAACGATCAATCGATATGAATCAACTTCTAAGTTTTATGACCTGGTTAAATCCAGGATATGACTTAGTTCACGTTAATCCTTATCAATATCTCGCGTTTTTTACGAAAAACAACGGTCAATCGATATGAATCAACTTCTAAGTCATTAAGGCGACCTGGTTATATCCAGGTACCATATGCCCCCCCAAGTAACTGGGAAAGGGTCTTTCGTGGTTACTTTAGATTACACTTGAAAAACATGTACACACATAAACAAAAAATTGATTCTCATTGCGTAATACATGAAAAATGGTCTTTCAGGCCGTACAAGTGAATCACTGATAATATTTCTTTAAATGGATGGCGTTCCAAGTCCGTGGGACTGCCCCTCCATCAAGCCGAGCTAACTTATAAGTTCCCTCCTTAATGACCTCGATGACTTGATATGGTCCTTCCCAGTTCGGTCCCAAGACTCCATCTTTGGGGTCCTTACTAGCCAAGAAAACTCTCCTGAGGACCAGGTCGCCAACGCTAAAGGCGCGATTCTTGACTTTTGAGTTGAAATAACGAGTGATTTTTTGCTGATAATGGGCGAGCTGGAGTTGCGAATCTTCTCGCCTTTCATCAACTAGGTCAAGGGAAGCGCAAAGTAGCTCGTGGTTACGGTCCTGGTCATAAGACTGGACCCTATGCGAAAGCACCTTAATCTCCATGGGGAGGACTGCCTCACTCCCAAAGGTCAAGGAAAAAGGAGTATGACCTGTAGGAGTCCGATGCGAGGTCTGGTATGCCCAGAGAACCTGGAGGAGCTGTTCCGGCCAGACCCCCTTTACTTCATCTAGTCGCTTCTTGAGGCTCGCCTTGAGAGTCTTGTTGACAGCCTAGACCTGGCCGTTCGCCTGGGGATAGGCCACGGAGGAGAAACTTTTCACAATTCCGTACCTCTCACAAAACTCGGTAAACAGGTCGTTGTCGAACTGAGTTCCATTGTCGGAGACAATCTTCTTGGGCAAACCAAACCTACAGATGATGCTGTTAACCACGAAGTCAAGGACTTTTTTGGAAGTTATCGTTGCCAGAGGTTCTGCCTCAGCCCACTTCGTAAAGTAGTCGATGACCACAAACTCGAGGAGTTTGGAGACTATCCGAGACCCTTCTCCCAGGGTGATCACTAGCTCGATCGTCCCTACTGCTGCTGATCCTTCTCCCGAAAAACCGTACAGCATTATGGAGGTCGCCTTAAGCTCGGCAACGGTCAAACCCATCTTCTCCAATGTGGACCGGAATAGGAGGTTCACAGAGCTCCCATTTTCGATTAGCACCCTCCTGATTCTCCGATTGGCGAGCTGAACTGCCACGACCAAAGGGTCATTGTGAGGGAACTGGACATGGCCCGCATCTTCCTCTGTAAAAATGATCGGTTGCCTATCCAATCGCTGCTGCTTTGGCTGACGCTGCTCCGGGACGAACTCTACTCCGTTGTGCACCTTAAGTTCGCTCACGTACCTCTTCTAGGCACCCCTGCTCGTGCTAGCCATATGCGGTCCTCCAGAGATGGTGGATATCTCCCCTCCTACCACGGGAGGGGGAACGTCCTGATCTATCCGAGACCCGGCCTGACTGGCCGGGACTTCTGAAGCAGGTTGACTTGCTGGGACCCTATTCCGCACATATTGAGCCAAGGAGCCGGCTCGGATAAGAGTCTCGATCTCATCTTTTAGATGCCTACAATCATCAGTATTGTGGCTAACATCGTTGTGAAAGCGGCAAAACTTGGAGGTGTCTCTCTTCCCCTTTTGGTGCTTCAATGGCTCCGGCCTCTTCCAGGGGAGGCGAGTAGAATTAGCTAGGAAAATATTATCCCTAGACTGGGTGAGCTCTATATAAGTCGCGTAGACGGGCTTGAACTTGTCCACGGACTTATTCTTCTTTTGGTCGTGCTGGCTGCCTTCACCATTCCCCTTTCTTTTGCCTCCACCGAGCTGGTTGTTCTGTGTGACGTTTTGGGTCACTGCCACGACCTCCGTCCCCACTCCAGCGGGCTGATCAGGGACCTGGCTGGTTCCTGCGGCTGAGGCTTCGGCTTCCTCCAAGTTGATCCATTCCTGGGCCCTGTTAAGGAATTCGTTAACCGAGCTGACTCTCTTTCTTTGTATGTCTTTCCAGAGATCCCCTCCGACGAGGATTCCAGTTCTCATGGCCATGAGCTTGGAGCTATCATCCGTGTCTCTAGCTCGAGCAGCGACGTTCGCAAATCTGCTCAGGTAGGCCTTCAGAGTTTCGTCGGGCTGCTGCCTCACGTTAGCCAGAGAGTCAGCCTGAACGCGGGCAGCCTGGGAGGCTCGGAATGCCCTTTTGAAATCTGCCGAGAAAGTCTTCCAGGAGCTGATTGACTGTCTTTTACCTTGCTTGAACCACTGCCTAGCAGGTCCAGTCAGTGTTGAAGGGAAGATTAAACATCTCAGCTCGGGGCCAATGTTGTGGGCCATCATCAGGGTGTTAAACATCCCCAGATGATCCGACGGATCTCCGTCTCCATTGGACTTGGACAGGTGCAGCATACGGAAACCAGGTGGGTACGTCGTTGCTGCTATGCTGGGGGCGAAGAGCTCCATCTCGTCCCCTGAATCATATTCATCTTTTTCTTTTTCTGACAGGAGCTTCCTCATCAGCTCCTCCATCTGGGCCAGGCGCTCGAGGGTTTGGTCCTGATGTCCTTGGTTATTCTGGGGCTGTTCAACAGCTCCGACTCCATTGTACATATTTGGTGGGTTATTGCCCCTCCTATCTTGAGATAGGTTATTCGGGGCATTCCCGCCGTTACGTACTTCGGACAAGGCCCCCCCTGAGCGAGCATGGCTGTCTCCTCCTGCTGGCTCCCCTCTATGAGAGTTAAGGCGATCTCGCAGATCGCCTCCCCCGGTGGCTTGTGGGCTTTGTGCCGAACTTAGACGCTGACGCAGGTCCCCGCCATAAAGGTCACTCCGGCGACTGCCGGTCCAGTAGCTCCTGCTAGAGAGGCTCAGAGCTCGCCTTTGGTTCTGAGGATCTGGGCTTTCCCTTGGCACCCTGCTACATCGGGAAGGTCCGGTTGATGGTGGGTTTCTCCTGCTACTCCCATAGGCTGGGATATCTCGGACGGGCCGAGGAGGAGATGGATATCTGATTGGAGACGGAGGATGCCTGACCGGAGAGGCGATCCTGGTTCCGTCAGGACAGATCAAGTTCGGTGGGGGCCTTTCGGCCCTGCCAACCTGCTGGTCCCACGCCTGGCGATCTGGACGAGGCGCAGGACAGTTGTTGGGGACGGGCTGATGCTGCGAGCCCTCCCCGGACCTCCTTCTGGAATTTCTTCGAGCTTCCCTGGGCGCGCTCGAGGCTGGTTCGGAGCTAGGAGTCGAAGTTCTGACCGAACGGTTGTACTGCTGTTGTCCAGCTCTAGGCACTTCTTCGAAGTTTGCCTCTCGATGGTGTGATGAAGGAGTGGAGTTGGCTGTCGGAAGTCTGTCCGAGCGGCTATGCCTGGACCGGTTACCCCGGCGAGACTTAGGAGCCTCGCCTTGCCTCTCTCCGACGTTAGCGACGGTTGTGAGAGGGGGTAGTCGGGCCAGCACATCCTTGATCTGCTGGCTAGCTATTGCTAGCTGGCTAGCTATTGCTAGCTGGCTCCTCAGCTGAGCATTCTCCATCTCCACCGCAGTGTAATAACACGGGTTTGGATTAGGTGGCCGGGGCGCTGAACTTCCGGTGTCATCTTGGCCTGCCGGCTGTTTTCCTGGCCGCTGCTAGACTTCAGGAACTTGTTCACCAGGGATGGCGGTATGATGAGCCTCCTGCCCATCATGCTGTTCTATCTCGTTACTGTGCCTGGATCGAGTAGTCAGCATAGTTGGATGTTTGCGACAGCACTAATCGAACTTGCTCTCAACGAAAGCACCAAACTGTTGACGCGGTTCTTCGCCAACAGGTAATTAAGAAAAGAAGAGAAAGGGATTAGTGCTTAGGTTGAACCGAAACAAATATATGATCTTAGGAAATGAAATGGTGACTCAAAGTACGTTTTTTAAGTGGTTCAAAGGTTAAAATCCTTCTACTCCACTAGTCAGTATTATTGTTATATACTGGGTATTTGATTACAGGGTATTTCTTACAATCGAGAATCCAACCCCTACTAACTCCCAAGGTCTCCATATTTATAGGAGAAGGCACCTGGGAGTTGGTAAGAAGGTCATCCCGTGACCTTCTTACCTATCATGTCAACTCTATGACATTCATGATTAATTCCTAAACCTGACACATGAGTGTGGTCAAATCAATAGGTAAGGGGATAATGGGCCGCACGGCCCAAACCAGTCGTGGGAGTCTGAATACGCACGTTCCTGCTGCATGTCCGAAAAGTCAGGGATATATCCAACACGTGATGTCTGATATATGCACGTTTACCTTGCGTGGTTGACTTTATAAGGGGTCACAGCCTCCAACTCCAGCTCGTATCACGAGCTGGATCTTCACTCGACCTGCCGTCTTCCGAGGCCAGACTCAATCCTTAGGCAATCTTGGCGAACCCTTAGGTTACCCCGAGCTAAAGAGGTAGGACCTTACAATGGCAGCTCCGGTCCTAGGGATGTCTGCCTAGTAATCATGACTAGGCCGTACCTCAGCTCGCTAATCAGCCCGTGGGAAAATTAGGGCGTACAACCACAAAAGCTTAAAGTACTTCTTCACTCAAAAGGAGCTCAACATGAGGCAACGCAGATGGTTAGAGCTAGTGAAGGATTATGACTACGAAATCATATACCACCCGGGAAAGGCAAATGTAGTTGCTAATGCGCTAAGTAGGAAGAGTTATGGAAGTCTAGCAGCACTATTCGAAATAGAGAAGCCGCTACAGCAGGAATTGATCAGTGCTGGAATAGAAGTAGTCATCGGTAAGCTGGCTAACTTGTCTATCCAGTCAAGTCTGTTAGAAGATATACGGATTGGGCAAGGGCATGATGACACATTAGTAGCACATATGGATGCAGTTAAAGAAGGTAATGCCACAGATTTCTCAATATCAGGTCAAGGATTATTGAGATATAAGGATCGGGTATGCGTGCCAAATGATCAAAGGATTAGGATGACGATTTTAGAAAAAGCGCACAGTACCCCGTACTCAGTTCACCCAAGGTTGACCAAGATGACTCACGACATCAAGGCAATTTATTGGTGGCCAGGAATGAAGAAGGATATAGCGGAATTTGCGACCTGCGGACTTATTGCAACCACTTAGCATACCAAAATGGAAATGGGACGATATAGCCATGGATTTCGTGACGGGTTTGCCATGAACAAGTAAGCAGCATGATTCGGCTTGGGTAGTAATAGATAGACTAACCAAGTCAGCTCATTTCCTGCCTGTTAAGACTTCATACACAGCGGGTCAATACGCAAATATCTATGTACAAGAAATAGTACGGTTGCATGGAATCCCTAAGACAATAGTATCTGATAGAAGATCGGTGTTTACATCAAGATTTTGGGGAAGCTTATAGCAAGCCATGGGTATTAAGTTAAGTCTTAGTACGGCATTTCATCCTCAGACCGATGGTCAGTCTGAGTGTACCATACAGATTTTAGAAGATATGTTGCGTGCTTGTGTACTTGATTTCGGAGGATCATGGAATAAGTACTTACCATTGATGGAATTCTCCTACAAAAATAGCTACCAGTCAATGATCGGGATGGCGCCTTATGAGTTACTTTATGGAAGAAGGTGCCGATCACTATTGCATTGGGATGAGGTAGGAGAAAGGCAGCTTCTTGGTCCTGAAGCTGTTAGAAAAGCTTAGGAAGCGATAGCGCTGATTAGAAAGCGTTTGCTCGCTGCTCAAAGCCGTCAGAAAAAGTTATGCGGATGCCAAGCGGTGTGAAGTGGAATTCAAAGTCAGATCAAGTCTTCCTAAAGATATCTCCTATGAAAGGTGTGAAGCGGTTTGGGAAGAAAGGCAAGCTTAGTCCCCGGTTTATAGGTCCTTTTGAGATATTGGACAAAGTGGGAGCAGTTGCATATAGATTAGCCCTGCCGCCAGCTCTAGTAGATAGCCACAATGTGTTCCACATCTCGATGCTGCATAGATATGTGTCATACTCATCTCACGTCCTCAAGTACGATACGATAGCACTCCAGAAAGACTTGAGTTACGAGGAACGACCGGTTAGCATCCTAGATTGAGGGATGAAGTAATTACGATCCAAAAGTATTTCGATAGTCAAAGTCCTATGGAGTAATAGTTCTGAACAGGAGGCAACGTGGGAGTTGGAGGAGGACATGCAAGCTCGGTATCTGGATTTGTTTGGTAAGTAAATTTCGGGGACGAAATTCTTTGTAGTGGGGGAGAATTGTAGAGTCCCAAAACTTTACTTAGTGGTAGTAGTAGTGGTAGTAGTAGTGGTGGTAGTAGTAGTGGTAGTAGTTGTAGCACCCACATTATTTTGATATATATAGCCAATAATCACATGATTGCATTGCATTACATATCATACAATATGTATAATTTGAGCATATGCATATTCTTATAAGTGTTCTCATGTATAAGTATAAAAGTTGTGTATGTGATGTCTATATGTATGCTCAATATTATTAACCTTGTGGCATTTGAGTTGTCTTTTATGGGTGTTTGATGTGCTCAAGATATAAGAAAGTATGAAAAATATGGACAATGCATGGAATTAAGTGATGAAAGTGAGATATAGAAGGCAAAATAGGTTAAGTAGTGAAAAATAGTACAATGTCGATTACTAGTATTTCGGTGTAAAATTGAGTATTTATGGATTTACCAAATGTAATCGAGGTATGATTTAGGTCTCATTGATGATGTAAAAATGGTTTTAGAACCATTAGATCAATTCTTGATGGGAGGTATACATAATCAGTGGTATTGATACAAAGTCAAAACGAGCTTAGCATAAGTGCGCTACGCTCGATCGGGTAAGCATAACTATTGGGTATGAAGTCATATGGACCTAAGGTTTGGTGTGAGTGTTTTACACATAAGGATAATAGGCCTAGCAGATGATTAAGTCGAAATTATTGAAGTGATAAGGTTTTCATAAGTCAAAAGGTGAAATGATGAGATGAAAGGTGTCAACTTTTGACAATAATGCTAAATCATTGAAAATAAGGAATTTTCATCAACCTTATCACTTTGCACGACCATTATTCTGAAAAACAGAGAGAAAAGAAAACCAAAAACCATTTCTTGGCTGGTTTGAAGAAATTCTAAGGAGATCCAAGTGAAATCAAAGCCAAAGAAGTAGATTAAGCTTAGTTCTAGCCTTTTTATGGTAAGTTCTTGTACTTGGAAGTTAAACTATGTTTTTGAATTTTTCTGAAAGCTTATATATGGTGTTTTATCCTTTTTAAGATATTTCTTGGGGTTTCCAAGTGGTTGGAGGTTTAGAAAAGCTTGAAGAGATTGTTTTCGCCGAAAAGTTGCTCGGTAAGTGAAATTTTGTGTTTTATGAGGTTTTTGGGGTTCTTGGAGTACAAGATGATTTTTGGTTATTTGATTGAGTTTATAAGAGAGTATATATGTTTATAAATGTTTTAATAGATGTGGAGACTCATTTAATTTGGATGATGATCTAGGAGATAAGAATTTTATCAAAATCGGTATATGATAACTTTATGATGAATCATGTTGGTATTTGGGATATATGGTTATGGCAGGTTAATTGATGTTGATTATTGGTGGATTTTGATATTTGAGGATAGCTAAAATTAAGGGGAAACTCTGTCAAAATTTCCCCAAATGTCTAAGATAAATCTAATGCTCGATCTAGGTGGTTTAAGGCGTTTTAGGCATGTTTTGGGTATGAAAGTTGATATGATGTTTTATGGGTATTTTTAAATGATAGTTCAATGTCTTACTGCCTTCATTGTGATGAGAAATCCATGCCATTGTCAGGATAAGCATATCAATACCTAAGACATCACTTGTTACACGGTGAAATATATTGTGGACAAAAGGTAAGTAAAGTACTCAACTGCAACACAAGAATTATGTGTTATGTGAAAGTATGCATTATATGAATATTTTGTGAGTAAGTGGTATTAACATACAGTGACACTTCATCATAAATTTGTATGCATGGCATAATAGTGATATGGTAAATTATTATATGATATAAGACCATGCATGATATTATGATGATTAATTATATGATGCCTTTGCAAGTTTTGTGCAACATAAAAGAAAGTTGTAATAAGAAGTTTAAGTTCAGTGCCACTGTTTTGAAAAGGCAAATGAAAGTGTTAATAAGTGTAAACGGAGGCCTATAGTAGGCTTATAGTGGCTGCCCAATAATTTGGGCTAGGTTTAGTGAACCAATTATATTGTTTGCCATATTTCCGTTTTTATTTCTCCTCCATATGAGTTATTGTTATATGTATTGACACCACAGTGTGTGGCCGCCTTAACTCTTGAGCCTGACGGGGCAACGATGGAATAAGGTTTTTAATGTGCCCTACTGTGGTGAAGGCTAGCCGGAGGAGAACCCATGGGATTTTGTATTAT